>NC_056726.1:596627005-596662005 GCF_019279795.1 Protopterus annectens
ATCAGGTATCACTCCACACTTGTAAGTAAAGCTTATTAGCTCTCCTAAACAATACATTTATAAATATGATTAGCCTGGCTTCCTTGGTTAGAAGATGTGAGATTTTGTATGAGACTCTAAGATGTGTGAGAAATTTTTAAGATTTTTCTTCAACATGTGGAAGAAAGGACAGAAAGATTGACAGGCAGATAGGTCAAGGGTTAACCTTAGGCATTTCTGACATGCGACCACTGGGAGGTGGTGTTCTTGTGGGTCACAAACGATGGGTTAGGAGGTAGGAGATAATCTTTTGTTCCAAATAGCATAGCTATTGATGATTTATTTAGACTACATAAATATTCAAAGCCATTTTGTATGCTTATGATTATTTCTGCTGTGGAGGAGTCAACTCTAGTGATGACTATATCATCAGTATTAAGTAAGCAGTTCAGTTTATAGAAGTTCTAGGAGAGATGATTGATGAAAAGAATGAATAGCAAACAGCAGAGCACAAAGCTTTGCTTTATGCCAGAGTGGGATATCCCAATTAGAGTTGAGTGAATGAAATCCAGTTAAGAAGTTTCTGTTAGTAAACAAGTTGGAGGACAAGAAGCACACTCCATCTGAGAATCCACATAGTTTTAGTTTAGTTACGGGAATGCCATTGTCTACACATTAGACTTTTTTTTCAGATTTACAAATATCTCACTGGTGTGTTTGCCACCTTCTGTGTTAAAACAGATGTGATTGGTGACTATAAAGATGGAGTGCTGATATATTTAGGCCTAAACCCATGCTACCTATCAGAGAAGATAGTTTACTTAGGTATTCTAGTGTTGGGTTATAGATTGGTGTTTCTACTAGTTTAGTGATTGGGTCAGTATTTACTATGAAGTAGTGATCATTTGCAGACTTAGTGGTGGAGACCTTGCAAAGTGGAATTATGGTTACAAAGAGACTAGTCCAGTAATGAAGAATGAAGTCCCCGATTTAGGAGGAGCAATATGGATTCCATCGTGACCATCAGATTGTGGGTCACTTCTTTATCCATACACAAATATGGTGGGATGTTCACAGGAGTTTGCAAAATAGTGTCCGTCTGTGTCTTGTGGATTCAGACAAGGTACATAACTAAAATATCTTCTGAGAAGCGTACAGGGTTCCAGGGCTGCTGTTTGCATCCCCTGCATTGTCATAAACATTCAAAGTGTGCATAGAATACTAAATAAGTGTGCGTGTCTGTGTGAGCGTGCTCGCACATGTCTTACCTTCCCTGCTGACATTTGTGATTTTTCATGTTATTAAGGAACAAACAAGGTCTGGACAATATCTATTCTGGAAACGTCATAGCTGCATCTCTTGTTGTTTGGAGATGTTTTGGTCTTTTTGGTCTTAATTTACTGTGACCTTGATCATGCACTAGAGTGATTCACTACACAGTACGTAGCAGTTGGGATAAAAAAATCAGCACCTTAAAATCAGAGATCATGATCCTCTCCCAAAAAAGACTGGACTGCTAAAATATGGACAAATATTAATATTCATATGTATGACACAAAAGGGGCATGAAACAAACCATTCAGATCTGGCACTTGCAAAGCAATCCATTCATTTATCTCTCCATTTTTTAAGACACGTCTTTATGATGGTGGTGGCAGTAAAAAGATCAGCATTGCAGAACAAACTTCTCTTTCCTAAGCAGCAATCCTCAGCATATCCTGTGGGGTTCCCAAGCATTCTGAGGCAAGATAACAGATATTATAACTTCTCAAATGTGTCCTGGATCCTCTCTCTCCAGGATCTCATCTCCCAGTGGACTGTGCTTAATACACCTATTTTATTTTACCCATTTTTAGGACTGAAATGGGAGCACTATTTGGTTAAGTGACTTGCTGAAAGTCACACAGTAGGTGAATGAAGGTGGAAGGAATCAAATCCTGTACTCTGGGCATAGCAGGCAGCTTATTAACAGCTTAGCGCTTGAGTTTTCTGTGCTAACAGACAACGTAGAAGGGCACAGAAGGCATCCAATCTAGTTGCCCAAAACACCACTACAGTCTCTTCTCAAATCCAAAACAGCAGAATCCATAGTCAAAAGATTCTCAAAGACTGTCAAGCTACTCATTCTATTATGGACAATGACCCTGGAAAACTTAAAGGGAATCTCATTTATGCTGCTTGCATCTGCAATCCTAGTGTTTCAGTCACTTGTCAAAGCCTGTTATAACAGGCTA
Organism: Protopterus annectens; assembly: GCF_019279795.1. Taxonomy (NCBI): domain Eukaryota; kingdom Metazoa; phylum Chordata; order Ceratodontiformes; family Protopteridae; genus Protopterus; species Protopterus annectens. Next base: position 596,629,219 of record NC_056726.1, read on the forward strand.
GAATGGGGCCAATGACTGATCAATAAACGGACAGCATCATTCAATGACTTAGCTCTTTCATCACTATCCCACTTTGGAACAGTGGCTGCAAACAGAGCTGCCACTAAACTCATCCTCTAGTTAACCTTCCAATCCCATCTATTGTTTCTTAAAATTGTTGTAGTTGCTCCTGCAGAAAGTATTCCATTATTTTCTGATGAATATCTATGACCTCTGGTTTGGAGGAACTGATTTTTATAATATCAGCTTCACGATTAGCACCGAACCACTCCAGAGAACAATATTATTTATATAGACAAGATGTGCAGCCCTCAAATACTCCTAACTGGATACTCTCCAAACCTCAACTGCTCCTTGATATCCTGTCCCTGAAAAGGTACAAGTGACCCACAAAAGATGGTAACTGCATCACTATCTCTCAACTGTCCCCAATTTTCAGGGACATCCATGATTTTGACTCAATGTTTAGCTCTGTCCATCTTAATACTTGTGACTTTTGGAGAAAGTGTGGCAAATTACACTTAATAAATAATGAAAATTATTAAAATTTATAGACTTCTTTTACTTCAGGAAATGTATATTAATTCACATGCCCTTATTCTGTCAATGTCTCAGGTTAATAATGCTAATATTTTAAAAGTGTACATGATTATTTTTAGATTTGTCCTTGCCACTGATTCTGTTATAATTTGTCCCTGACTGGTTGAGAACTATGAAGTGATAGGTGCTTGAATTTAAGTCCATACAAATGGGCATTTTCCTAATTTTCGCTTGGGCCCACGCCTTAGTATGAAAAAAATAAAAGTTTTTGTTTTACACCCTTGAACGCAAACAACTCAAATGTCACCCATCTTGCCTTATATTTTTGCACTATCCCTTAAAATGTTTTGCTTTTGTTTTCCAATATATCACTGAAGATTAGTCGGTCCATAATATCACACGTCAGAGTTGTATACCTTTTACTGTTCAGAAAATTGATCTGGACGCAAAATATGTTGTATTAACCTTGTAAGTGAATCTGTGCAATATCTGCAAAAAAAAATGCCTCCGATTTTTGCGCCTTTGTAATGATGAAAGCCTAAATGCGATTACAATTGTAAATTACAACAAAATGCCAGGTAGTGTACTCATAAGTCAGTGCGTGTGTTGTGCTGGGCATGGCAACACCCTGGAAGAGAGTGTACAATTTCAAAAGTCATGGCAAACATTTCACTAGTCTCGAATGTTCCTTTAGAACAGAAAAACATGATAACTTGCAATTACTCGGTCTCCCGAAAAATGTCAACACAAAATACGCTTTTTAATTTACAAACGTAGTTGCAAAAACACTTAAACAAAAAAATAAGTCACAGGATCTCAACTATAGCCTCGAAACTACGGACTGAAGTTGTGGAAATTTTCTTTGTGTGACACGTTTCTAAATACGGCTAGAAATAGAAAAGCATACATTGTCTTCACGTTTCATTTGGAACAAAAATCATACTGACAACATATCCAACTCCATCTGTACAAATAATGCATCTTGAGTACTGCACATCTTCCGACCTTGCAACAGTACTGTTTTTATTAAAATGCCCATTTTTTTACCAGAAAGGTGAAAACGAACGACGTTTAGACATGCCTCGCACCTGCCGGTCTTAGAAAAACATGATAACTTGCAAACAATTACTCGGTCTCCCGGGATAGTGCAAAAATATAAGACTACCGGTCTTCCTTTTACTTGTGAAACACTAATTCAGTACTCAGTCTTAAGAGGTCTGTCTGACAGTCCTAATGTAGACATCCCTTTTCCTTTTAACTGCCCAACTTTCCCACGCTGTAAACTACGGAACCCAGGACACCGTTAACAAAAACACAAAGGCAAAAAACCTAGCTTGAGCGATATGGTACTAGCCCATTTAGGCCCCCGGGTGGTGTTTTGTGGGGCGGGATACCTAAAGATAGGCCAATGGCTATGGAGCTTGATGTAGGGGCGTGTCGAAATGGCCCGGCCGGTTTTAGCTGTGTTGCTACGACGGAGTCGGGCGAGAGGACTGGTAGTGGTGATTTTGAGGGTTGCAGTTTATCGAGTGATTGGATGTTTGGTCTCGAGTTGAGGTAGCAGAAAAAATGGATTATTAACGGTAGCTGAAGTCTGTTATAGGATCTGCTCCAGGTAGGTGGACTATGGGACTTTCTATGCCGAAAGTTGAGATATTGAGCGTCTTGGGTTTATTGTGAAGTTTGAAGCTGGTGTGAGGAGCAGGTAGGGGGAGGGGGTATAACTGTGATTGGGGGCGTTAGTTTTCTTGCTGCGGTGTGTTTGGTATAGTTATCTCATTCGTGAATGGCACTGCCTCAGCAGGATTTTATTGTATTTTCTGTAATGTTTTCCACTTTTTCTTCCTGAGCATTGATCACATAGAGCATCTCTGGGAACTGAATCCGTTACACCTTTCTTCTTTCTCTTGATAATTAATGCCTGGTTTGGTCACTTGTTGGAATTGTTCATACATTTAGTTTTTCTGTATCCTGCTAGTTTACTTTGCACTGGCTTCCCAAGCTGTGTATTATCTAAAGAAAGTTCAGTGGTGCTGCTTCCTGATAACTTTGGTCATTTGGGGTTTGAATGCATTGCAGGCAAGTTCAGAACATGGAGCACAGCCCATGGCCTGGTCAGTGCCCAGCTGAGGTGGAAACTTGGTTGGTCATAGTTCGGGCCGAGCTGCTGAATGACGTAGGGTCCCTCAGGGGGAACATCAGCAAGAGCCAACCATGTAAAACGGTATTTGCTGTCTTTAAATAGCATTACTTTCTGGACAGTTTAATGAGTATTGTGGTTTTGTTTCGTTCCTTTGGCATCAGAGTTGTCACAAAACTTAACTTTACTTGCTACGTCCTATTCAATTTTGATGGATGGAGTTGAAATTGCTGGATATGAGTTGAGTACTGCAGAACGTTTTGTCATCTTATGTTCTCAACAGAAACGCTAGATGGCTTTCTTTTTATTTTTTACCAGACAGACGGTTGAACAGATTTTTCCCTTCTGTATATGTTTGGCAGTCTGATTCAAATTTTCAGTGATGAAATTGTCTTTTCATCGGCTGTTTATACATGCTGTATTATTAAGGCATTTGAATAATGATATGTAATTGATTTCTCTGCCTTCAGACGTTGTTGTGAAGCACAGAATTGTCTTTTTTTCGATTGCAAAATCTTGTCCCCATGTGTTTTTTGTGAGATTAGTTTATTTCTGCCATTAGATATAAACTCTTAGTTGCTCTACAGTGTCTTGTGCTCAATTAATATATTTAAACTGACATGTAATGATGTAGAAGTAACTGTGTGGGGGTTGCTCTGTCCATGACAAGTAAGTATGTAACTTGAATTTTTAACATTTTTTTATGGATTTCTTGAATGTTAACCATGTATGGTTCTGCAGGTCATAATTACGACTGTAGTCTTCTTTCTGATCAGTCTTTGTTCACCTGGCTTCCCAGTTTTATTTGCTGCATTCCTAAAACTGGGTAACTGCTAGTTGTTTTCCTTCAATCGTATGCTACATATTGTACTTTAAAATTTAGAATTTTGCTGAATTTATTTAAGGCACTATTGCTGAAGGCCATGCTTTTTCTCAACATATCTATCTCTTTGTGTGATCCCAAATTCCCATCATCTTCAGCTGCCCTACCAAATGCTTTTTAATAGGTGCCACTGTGCTTCTGAAAAATATTGCATATTTTGAGTACTTTAGTGTTGTTTTAAAACATATATATTTTTTAATTCAAGCTTTATTGTGTGTACAGTCAGTGGTCTGCTCAGATAAGTTAAACATACATTTACCATAGATTGCTGTTTTGTGCTTCTAAAATGTACATGTTTAGCTTCATTCTTTGTGATGCATTTTTACAGGTTCTGCAGTTTTCTGATAGCTGTATATTTCCATTTTATCCATTATCTTCGATTTTGAGTTTGTGCTTAATTCCAGAATACATGTCAGAGTGAAGCAATGTACAATAACTTTATCTTTAAAAACATTATAAATAGTACAAGTTTATTTAAAAGTATGGACTCTGAAATAACGTTGAATGTCAACAACCAGTTTGCAACAAAATGATGAAAGGCACACAGAAGTATTTAAATAAATCCAAATAGAAGTGTCCCCTAAATGTTGCAAGCCATGACAGTGTGTATTAAACAAATCTATGGTTAATGAGTCCACACACAAACCAATCCATGAGGTCCCTTAACCTGAATGAAAATAGAACTTTTCAAAATTCAGTGCTTCAAAAGGATTGGGAGGATAGATAGGATAAGCAATTCACAAAGAAGCAATGATAGGATATCTGTATGGCTCCCAAATGTACAACAAAGTCTAGAAGATTTAGAATTTTTGATTGGAAGAGTTTGCATGGGTGCTTTTATACCCCAAGCAGACTCCAAAGAATTTTTCCTCAGGTAGATTGCAAATGTTGGAAGTGTGATGGGTAAGAAAGAGGTAATTGGGAACATGTTTTTTGGGGAATGTAATGAGTTGGCAGCCTTTATAAATTCCCTGCATACTGCTCTGTCAGAAATACTGGGCGAGCAAATTGGCGTAACTAAGGAAATTATTTATTTAAGCTGTGATACAGGATTTGAACTGCCTAGACAAGGTAAGGCCTTGTTGAGTTTAATTCCAGGATATAATATCCTAAGACTGGATAGAGTTGGCAGAAAGGGAGGTGGAGTTGCTATCCTCTACAAAAATACAATCAAACCTCTACAAACCCCCATACCTAAATTTCAAAATGCTGAAACCTTAGGTTCAGACTTAAGCATAAATGACACATAAACTGTCATCATTCTCTGCTGTTGTATTCTCCCAGGTAATAACTCTCCCATCACTGAAGAAATGTTACAATGGGCCACAGATAATCTCCCCCAATAAACCATCTTAGTAGGTGACCTGAACAGTGATTGGTCAGCCTGTACCTCTAACAACCCCACTAACCATATTAATCTTTACAGTTTTACCCAGCCTTGATGACGTCTCCCCCCACCTCCCTCCAAGTGGAGTGTACCAACATAGCCAAACCCATACTTTTTAGACAAGTCAGAAACAATCGTAAACTATACAAGAACTAAACAGTATTATAAAACATAGTAACTGGAAACCACTACAAACCCTAAATCTAGATCAAGCCGTTGACTACTTCATCAATATCAATGATGGACTCGCACCAGTAAGGAAAATAAAAGCCAAGACCAACTATGCACCATGGCTAACTAGGAAAACTAGAGCCCTTCTAAAGTTAAGGGATAAGGCTTGGAAAATTTGGAAGAAAGACAATACTAGCCTAGCCAAACAAAGTTACCTACAACTTAGAAATCAGGCCAGGAGACAAACTAAACTTGATAGACAAAATTACTTCCTCAGTATCCAAAACAAATGTTCAAAAGATCCCCAAATGTTTTGGTATGCCATTAACTCTCTCCTAAAAACCAGGCAAAACTACCACTACCAGTTCTACTCCTAACTCCATGAATGACAACAAGGACATTGCCTCCCAATTCAATCACCACTTCACAGAATCCATCTTAACACTATTCTCCCAACCAGCCAAAAACAGCCCTACATGTAACCCAACCAAATGCCCTGACAACATCCCATCCTTTACGCTTTCACACATTCCCACCTCAACAATTAAAAAACACCTCCTAAAACTGAAACCTGCCACCCTTGCTGCTGACAATCTACCAGCCAACTTCCTAAAAATAGCTGCTGAATCCTTATCCTACCATATTTCTAGTCTTTATCAATCGCTTCATACAAGAAGTATATGTCCCACAGCTATGGAAGGTATTGTACATTATTCCACTACATAAAGACAGAAACTCTTACGAATACTCAAATTATTGCCCCATTGCCATTCTATCCCCCTAAAATACTAGAGAAATGTGTACATTTTCAGGTAACACAATTCATAAACTCACACCATCTCCTCTTCCCCCACACAGTATGGCTTTTGACAACACCATAGCACAACCACCGCTCTGCGCTCTTTCACCAGTCTGATCAACCAACATAAAAATAATAATCACTTTGTATCTGCAATATTTCTTGACCTCTCCAAAGCATTTGACAAGGTTTCACATTCCTTACTATTAGACACCCTGACATCCCTATCCTTTGCCCCTTCCACTATAGCCTGGTTTAAAAGCTGTTTGTCAAATAGGCAACAATCTGTCCAGTGGCAAAGTGTACTATCCCCCTTACTCCCAACTACCATAGGTGTACCACAAGGCGCCATATTAGGCCCACTTCTTTTCTCCATATTTACCAATACATACCACCACACAGCATGCTTCACTTATACAATACGCTGACTATTCAACTCTTATCTGCTCATCTCCATCACTTCCTACCCTACAACAACTCACCCAGGAATCCTTTAGCTCGGTGGAAAGTTGGATCACTCTGATCCAACTTATCCTAAACCTTAATAAAACCAAATTACTACTTTTCACCCCCCAACAAAACCATTTCCACCCCTCTGTCCTTCACTGTCTCCTCCAAAAATGGCACTGTTATCGCTCCCACTGACCATGCCTAACTCCTAGGCATTGAAATTGATAAAAATCTACACTTCGATGTCCACATTTCACAGACTATCAAAAAAAGTCCATAAAAAATGGGAACACTATATAGGCACAGGAAATCCCTTTCGAAACAAGCACGGATTACCCTAGCCCAAACTCACCTCTTGTCTACCCTAATGTATGCTGCTACAATTCTTACCCAGCCTAGAAAACTTGACCTTGCCAGACTCGAATTATGTTACAATAAAATCGCCAAGTTTGCAAACAACTCCACCTTTAGAACCCACTATTGCCAGGCTCTAAGGGAAATGCAATGGCTGTAACTTCTCCAGCTACTAACCTATCACTAGTTAGTCATTGCCTACAATGTAGTAACGCATCCAGAAGAAAACCCTGCACTAGGCCAACTTCTTGTCCACTATAATACAAATTGTCCTCTCCGATCTTCCGACAAACCCCTCCTCTGTATCTCTAGGCCAAACAATACTTGCAGGAAAATCACTGTTCTCTCACTCCATAGCTAGAACCTGGAATAATCTCCTTCCTGCTTTGATTTCTGCCCCTACCTCTTCTCACTTTAAAAACTCAACTTAGCCACTTATTCTTTTAAGTGTGTTCTATGGCCATATATTACTTGTCCTCAAATTATTCTACTTGTATACCTCACTTCCTAATATACCTACTGTAATATATATTACAGTCTAGGCCTTCTCCTAATGCTGATTGAATTTGTATACTTATTCTGTTATTAACCATTTGTTCCTGTGTGTGTGTGTGTGTGTGTGTGTGTATGTATGTATGTATATATATGTATATATATATATATATATATATATATATATATATATATATATCTTATGTCTTCTGCTGTGTACTGTATTTTAACATATTGTTTGAAAATTCTCTGTATACTGTATTTTTTTTCTCCTCGGGCCTCTGCTGAAAGTGGACCTGTGTCCAGTCAGACCATCCCGGTTAACAAATGTAAAATAAAATAAGTAAATTCTGGTAGCTGCCAAAATAAGTCATTACTAGAAAATGGAAAAAAAAAGTCTAAACCAGCCGTACTAGAAACAGTGAATATAGTAAAAGAGATAAAAGAACTGGAAGTGAGATCTTTAGAAAAGGGTAGGAGCAAATTACATTAAAATGGGAATTCTGGGAAGAATACATGCAGAATAATGTATTGGAGAAGGAATTATGTTTAAGGAAAGGCAGAAATTGACTGAGTATTGTAATGTTCGATTGACTGTTTAGAAAATATGTGATGTATAATGTTTGCAACTATATGTCAATATGGTTCATTTTCATTTATACAAAAGTATGATTGCCTATGTCATAAGTGATAATTCAGTTATTGTTTCTTGTTAAATAATAAAAAAAAAATCATTACTTCAAGAAATGTTCAGAAAATACCAAAAGAAAGTTTGTTAGCCAAACCAATCCAGTGCTCAGAATTTTATTTTTATTTGTTAACTAGTATAGAACACTGATCTCAGTGGAGCATTTTTAGGTTCATTGTGAGCAAATAGACATCATTGTGAGCAAATAGACATGTATAATTAAAAATACACAAAAAAGTTAACACAAATCAAGTAATCAAAGACAAATTTGTGACATACGCCAGATTATCTCCAATGTAAAACCAGCAACTTGTTGACAAAATGGGACCACCCACTTACAACTCCAGAACTGCAGTACCATCATTTTAAAGTGGTCCAACATAAATGCGAATATTCTGAGTCTGAGTTCAAGCAAGTACGTAACATAATTCAACATGAAATCCAAATGTTTGTCCATAGGTATTCAAGTCTCTGGCATCTTCAGTCATGTCATCAATTGCTCCCTTTCATAAAGTCCTCCTTAGTCAAACAAGTGTTGTATAAATGCTTTGTAACAGTGGAATCGCATAAACCCATCCAAGACTCCCCTTTTCACTGTAAGAGCTATATATTTATTATTCCTTCTCCCGTCTGTCCCTTTCAATCAAACCCACCCACACTTCATTCTCCCCATCTCTCATTAATCCCCCCATTTCTTCTGTCTTCCCACATAACTTGTATGTACTGTACATAGTTCTCTTAGGGTCATCACTTTTGTGTAAATTTCTTTACCCTGCTAATCTTTGTGATTATTTCTTAATATTTTAAAATGTATATTCTGTTTGACAATGCTGTTATTCTATAACTGGTGATTAGTTTTTTGAACTGCTTTTTAAATTTTTTGTATTCCCGGGCTTAACCAGAAAATGGTTTAGAGGGTTCTGTGCACTAGCCCAGTCAATAAATAAAATAAAGTAAACTAGGCAGATCCTGACATTTGCTGTTGAATATAATTTTTTTTCCTGATTCTGCTTTTGGCAGTCCTCCAGGTCTCTCTACACCTGAGCATATGCTAAACTGTTTGTTTGTTTGTTTATTTATTTTTATTTATTTATGTGTGTATTTTATTGTTTGCTGACTGAGTACTAGGCTGAAACAGAGTATTATTTAGTCTTGACCTGTCAGAAGCCGTATGCAGTTTAACATGCATTGAATGGCTGCATAAAAATGTTAGAAAATTGTTGAATATTTTATGATAAATGTGTAGTCAGTTAAGACATAAAATGGATCTGATAGTTTCAGCTCTCAGTAATCATCCTTAATACGTGTGTATTACATGCAAAACTGCACGCTTGACGTACACTTTTTGGTACAGGTAATTGTTCTGCAGTTTATACATTTACTTTCTGTTGCATAATGTAGGTCATCTATAGTAACAAATTTCTCTTCACCCAGTCCTGTTTATCCAAGAATTTGAAGTATGTTACCGCCACAGATAATGCAGCACTGCTGACTGTATTTTAAAAGTTGTGACTGTCTAGCCATAAGTCCCTCACTCCATGATCACGGAGTCACTTGCCCCATCCCTGACCAGTAAATAACGATTTAAAATATGCTGCCAGTCAGTTAAAGCCAGAGAAAACAAGTAATGGAAATAATGAATCATCAGATGTGTGAAAAGGGCAGGCCTTAAAAGGGAACCAGCCAGGCCAGTATATTCTGCCATAAAATGAAGCAGTAGCCCCAAACATTCCTGACATTCAACAGTTCCATTCATGTGGTAGAAATTGCACATAAGTTACCAAAGGGGTGTGTGAAACCATAATCGGTGGGTCTAAGGCTTTGCCCCCCACATCAGTACACTAAACCACAAAGTATGCAAGGGTCCACCCCTTTGCCTAGGACGCCAAGACAGCACATGTGGCCACAACTTAATTGAGAGAGAGAGAGAGAGAGGGGGGAAAAAAACAAAGCTCCCCTGCAAGTTTAGCCTCTCAGGGTGTCCAGATTCACGGCTATGATACCCTAACCTCTCCTCCCTAACTTTGTTGGGGAAGGCTGAAACCCGAAAAAACATTGGGAGGAACAAGAAATTCCTTCCTGATCTCCACTGCAATCACCTTTGTGAGCTAGCAAGAGATCCTGTGTTCCATGAGCTTATACTCCTTTTCATTTTTACAAAAGGTCAGGAAGGAGAATTTCCTTACCGCTGTAGCCACTGTGGCCTAACCTTGCCTATTCTTTTACTTTTTAAACCATGATTTTCCTTGCCTCTCTTTCTTCCTGCAGTTTAACTGTTTCAACCAGTTCCTCTTGCCCCCTGTTGACATAATTCCCTCCCAGCCATATCTGTTGGAACAGTGATACCTTAGCCCACTTCCATTTGGCGTCAACAGGTCTTCTGACTGCTGCAGTTTGGTGATGTATGTCATTTGTTAATTGGTGTTTTAACTTGTGCTTTTAACTTTAGTGATCTCTTGGTAGGTTTATGGGGCATGGAAGAATCAACATGACCATTTACAGTGTTTTAGACCCAAACTTGGGTATGTAATAATATGGAAACCCTATAACAAGACAAGCATGAGTAAACTAGAAAGAGAACAGCGGAAATACACCAAGGGCATCCATGGATGTGAAAATCGTTATTATGAAAGACTAAAATATCTGAACTTGTACAGTGTCTCTTACAGATACCCAAGAGGAGATTTTATTCAGGTATATAGGGCATTTAGGGACAACTACCTCTGGGAATGTTTGGGGTTATTAAAAAGTACTAGAGAATCATCAGACAACCTGTGTAGAAGATTCTATAGGAATGAGAAGTGTACTAATTGGTTCTCTAACAAGGCATGCAGGTAGGTGCGTGCATGAATGGGTGTGCCTTCTTTGAAGGCTGGGCGTCGTAAAAATCCACTGCCAATCATTAGCGGACCGGAGTTCCGCTGTGGCGACCTCTAACCGGGAAAAGCTGAAAGACTCGCAGAATTGTACAAACATAGCACACGTTCTCTGTGTTCCTAACATTTACAACATTCATTTAGAGCACAAGTGTAAAAAAAAATTTTAAAGAAGTGATGCAAAGCTATAAAAACAATTGTAATAATGCGAAGCTTTAACAGTCAGGATACTGTTCTTACCAAAATGCGGTTCCAGGTGAAAATGCTTGCTGTAATATGTATTTCCTCACGTGTAATAAATGAGCATATCGTAGTGCTTTTAATGACTTGAACTGTGCTTTGTGTAGAATCTGCTCCAGGAAATTAACTTGACTCAAGAGGCTGACATAATCAGTAAAAGTGATAACCAGTTCTGAAACATATCTTCCTGTCCATCAGGAGCTGTCTTGTGGAGAAGAGCTCAGTTGTTCTCCTTTTTAAATGAAGAAGAAAAGGGAAAGAATTGGTGGGGAGCCAGCACTTGTATTTCACTGTACTCCTGTTGGGTCTAGTTATGACTTTGCAGATGTTTAACAGTTACCTGGTACCAAATGTAGCAATGTGGAAAGTGAATAGTCACATTTTTCTTTGATTGCTTGATAATGGCTTGATGTCCATATCAGTGTCTGGACCACCTGGACATAGTGATTTCTTTTCTGGGTTCCTTAAATTTCAGCATCAGTAAAAGTGTCAGATGTAAGATGTCTAAACAATGCACTTTTTTCCCCAGTCTACATCAGTTGCATATCTGAATACACATTTTTCACAATGGATATGGAATTTAAGTGGGGTTATATGACCAAAGTCTCTTTTTTTGCCACTAGTAAGTAGTTGAGTTTTGTAAATCATTTTGGTTTCAGTATAAAGCTTTATTAAATATATTCATTCATAACAAAGATTTTGCCTGTTAAAGCATATAGTTTGTCACTGGCATATAAAATATTGTGATTTCTTGTGTTGGTATGTAGTCATTGGTTGGGTTATAACATGATTAATTTTTGCTTGTATGTAAATGAAGCCTTTGGAGTTTGTACAGCAGTGAGTGACAAAGCCTTCAGGCGAAACCTCAGGTTTGCTGTGAGATTTCTTTTCTGTGGAATTTTAGTGCTAAAAAGTTTTTCACTGTCCGTTTTCAGTGTTGGTCTGTTTGGTGATTTTTGTCTATGCTTGTCTTGTGCACCTTCCAGTAGTTTACTAGTACATCTCATTTGTATGTGCGTGAGATATGAATGTGTATATATGTTGAGGGTGTGGCTGGAGCACCAGAGAGACCAGGGGCTTTAACGTTGATAATCTGAAGCAAAGCCAGAGATGCAGGCAAGAAGGTCTTTGTATTTGGTTTGAATGAGAATGGAAACTGAGTTACTGGACTGTAAAAATTCTGTCATTTGAGAATTAGATTGTTTGAAGGTACTTCAGAGTTATCAAACTTGTTTATTGATGTGATGAATTTATTTCCGTAAAAACATCCACTAATTTTGTAAATTAAGCCTTTTGTGTGATACCACCAATTTGTAATATGTGCACTTTCTACAATGAAATGAAAGTAAAGAAGGGTGGAAAATGCATGCTGCTTGTGAGAGAGTCCATATAGTATGGCTTGGGGTGAGCTTTGGACCACCACAGTGGTGTTCTAATGTAGGCATAGTTTGATACTAGTAATACTTGAGGGTAAAACAAATTTAAACTTTATAGTGTGCATTAAATGGAGAAATACTGCACAGAGTACGGTGGGAAAACTCTTGTTTAGAGAAGTTACTGAAGTGCTAAAGCTTTTATGAATGCAGCTTATACAGCCGGAGGAAAATGTTTTTTGACTGGGTTAGCTATGTCTGTGTCTGGAACCATTTGAAACTGCATTTGTGATAACTGGGGTAAAAGTAAGTATGCTGAAGTTATACCAGAGTGGGTTAAACTTTGAAATGTTGATGGGAGTAGAATGCAGTCCTCCAAATGAAACATCCTAACAAACTCCGTCTCAATGGTGTTTTGTGAAGAAGTATTGCAGATTGTGGATACAAGATGTAGAGTTTGCTTTGCTTGAACAGTGCTCAGTAAAACCAAATTCAGGTTTTAAATACTGCTTGCTTGGTTGTGCTGGGAGAAAGATGGTAGATCTGAGATTGCCGCAAGTGAAACTTTTTCAAATACTTGTTTGGAAAACACTGGTAGAGTGAAAGGTACTGTCAAATGCTTTACCAAAGAAGTGCTCACTGAAAGTTTACTTGTCAGTGAACTGGTATGAAATTTCTGCTTAGAAGTATGTCTGCTGAATGTACTAAGCTGCTAGAAAAATGTGTTGAGGAAATGTTCTTGCAGTGGGGAGTATATGCCTGGAGAAATGATTAGGTATATACAGCAACAGAGTACTGCACAGATGTATTGAATTCATAAATTTGTAAAAAGTAGCTTCCTGCACTTTAAATGGTGTTGTATGAGCAGTGAACTGTGAAGCAGTGTGGTTTCATATTGGAGTTATGGGAAGGCTGTTGTGAGATTTCCCAAATGTAGTCGTGTTACTAATATGTGGTAAGAATGAAAAGTTGTTTTGATTTTAAAAGACATCGATTTGTTCATTTACGAAGTATGGAAAATAATTTTGTGGGAGCACAGTCTGTATTTACGTTAAAGAATTTGCAAATCCGTGCTGATGGTATTTGTACACTACAAAAAGATGCTTACATTTTATAAAAGCAAGAACAAAGTAAATCTGATTGTATTTGAAGCTGCAGTATCTAAAAGTAATGAACTGAGCAAAAACTTCTGTTAATGAGCAATAACCAAAGTTTGTTTTTCACACACGGGAGTACAGCAGTTTTGTTATTCATTGTAGTGACATTTTGAAGGCAACAGCAGACAGATGAAATGTGGAAGAATTATTTGCACTAAAACAGTAGAACTACCGCTTTTACCTAAATCCTTGCTTGCTGCTCAGCGAAAGAAACCTGTACCTGAACTGAAGTAAATACTTGACAGGATTGCAAACTTTATTTAAATTTGTTAACAGGTAGGTGGGATAGTCTGGACCTTTTTCAGTCTCTGCTTGGGCTGTAAGCAACATACAGTGGACTTTCTTGCATGAAAGTAATAAGTAATGTTGAATGGCAGTTGTACAGTATTGTAGTGTACATGATGATATGTCAGATTTTAATAACAGAAACTTTTTTTTTATTTTGGTTACTACTTCATTTCCTTCAGTTTCTTTCCAAACATCTAATGATCTCAAGTAGGATGTATGGTTTACAGTTCATCCACAGGTTTAACACCATCAACAACAACAACAAAATGCCAGTCTTTCTCATCTACTTCTTGCAAATCCACATTTCACATGTGCATTGTTATATCCAATGGGATTGGTGACTTTTATTCTCTCATTTATTCAGTAGTTTCAGTGTTTCTGGTAGTCTTCCTGATCATCTGTCATCTCCCAGCATTAGTCTTTGGTTCAAGTCTAAGATATTTCTAGTTCTTCTAGTTAGCTCGTGTGCTTTTTTTTTTTTCACTCATGCATTTTCCTTTGGAGCAATCAATGTAAAACGCTTCACTGGCTATGCCTTTGTCTGAAAATGAGTTTACAGTAAATCGTAGACTGAAAACACTTCATCTCATCTTTATAAAAAATTGCAAATAATTCAGTATATGATTGGATAAAGGTGAATAATTCAGTAGTCTGGTTAATATGACAAAATAATCCAATCTCATTTATTCCTTGCCCTAAAAATGTAGATATGTTTTTTTCATTTCAGTCTATAAGAATTATTAAAGACTGCTACAACCACATCAAAAGGAAATTCACAAAAGGCACACAGTCAGGTCAGGATTTACTATAAACCCACTTTCGGTAGTTCTTATTTGCATTTAACAGTAGCCACTCTTATTTTCAGAAAAATAATTTGACAAAAGGACAATTTGTTTAGGGCATAAAGCGGTATTTACCAAATAGTGTGACACATGAAGTGGCCAAACTCATTGCAACCCATTTTAAGTAATAAGAATTGTAAATGAATTAGAGATTTTAACAGTGCTATGGTAACTAACCACTCACTGGACTGCCAATACTTGAGTATCATGGATAGATATTGGGATATTTTTGAAACCTTTAATATTTCAGCTGTTCCAGGTAAATCATATAGTATTGTAGGACAACAGCCAAAGTTGGTTTGCAAAAGGCAAAATAATTTCAAGGATGAATCTTGCGAAGGTAATAACTCTGTTCTTCTATGGGAGAACAAAGAAATGTGTTGTGTGCACAATACCCATATATTAATTGAATAGGTAATACAGCTGTCATTAATTACCCAAATTTACTGAAAATTGCAACTGTGTGACTAAAAAGGTAGTGTACCTTACTTGTTGTGCCAGCTGTCCTGCTGTTTACCAAAACGCCATCCAATGACCTTAACTTGGAGATCTGAATCCTCCTTAAATCCAACTGTTGCTTCATTGCTTGTTACAGATGACTGTCAATGTCCACTAAAGATAATGGATTTTTATCTCGCCACCATTGTTGGGTTAAATATTAAACCAAATACCTTACTATGGGAACTTCATTTGCTCAAGCATTGACTGGGGGTACTTAACATTGCGAAAAGTAGACATGCTCAGCATTCTCTCTAGGCTTTAATATAAACACACTGGAGCAGATTGTAAAACTACCCACTACATGCTGTAGTATCCTTGACCTAATCCTTACCAACCTAGCCTCTACCTGTACTCCAATACACATCTCCGCATCCCTGGTTAAATTTGACCACAAATTGGTCACCTTCTCTTTCTCAGGCCTAGTGGTAACACTCTACCTACGAATGATACCATTTTTAAGGAATTCTCCACAGCAGACTTCCTTCAGGTTGTAGAAGACCTGTACAGAATTTCCAACAATCCCATGCTAATGGACCTAATTAAGAGGTTTGTGACATTCACCTATGACTTTCACCAGTACCCAAATAACTGCATATATTAGTCAGTACACATCCACCCTAAGAATAGGTGGATGGGTGGTACTTTGAAACTCAAAGAACACTGTATAACATAAAAAGGAAAATAATTTAAGTCATTGGGAGGTCTCACTTCCCCTACCTCAAGAACACACAGAAACATGCTAGCAAAGAACTTAATAGTACTTGAACATAACATGTATTCAGACCTTGTGGGAAGAATACATGCAGAATAATGTATTGGAGAAGGAGTGATGCTTAAGGAAAGGCAGAAATTGACTGAGTATTGTAATGTTCGATTGACAATGATTGACTGTTTAGAAAATATGTGATGTATAATGTTTGCAACTATATGTCAATATAGTTTGTTTACATTTATACAAAAATAACTGAGTAAACTACCCATCCTTTTTAATTTATCTCAGGAATGTTAAGTAATTATTGTCCATCAATGCACTGAGATCATTCATAACAGTATTGCACATTCTGACTCCAAAGAGATAGTCAATGTGTTACCAGTTGAGTTAGTGCTTACTTTACTCCACCAACACACATTGTTGGCCGTGCTATCTCTGAAAATTAATTTCCCTGACATCACCTTGGAACAAGTGTCAGAATACTGTCAAATGTTAAAAATAATTCTTCTGTGAGATCAGACAATGTACCAGGCTGCATTTTTATCAGTCAAGTGTGTGCTGTCTGAGCCTCTGCTTAAACTGTTCAACCTCAGCCTGACTGTGGGGTTTGTATCTTGTGCCTGGAAAATAGCCACTGTGACATCCCCAGACAAGGACAGCCTCTCTGTAGACCCAGGTAACTGTAGACTCAGCTTTATGTTCAAAGCCATGGAATGTGCCACAGCAGAACTGATTTATGTAGACTTTGGGCAACTTGTCTGAGACCCAAAGCAGTTTGGATTTGAGAAGTGCAGATTGTGTCTTATGAACCTAGGAAGCTTCTTTGAACGGATTACTGAGGCTGTAGATAGTGGTTATTCTTTACATGCTGCTTGTCTTGTTTCAGCCACATGTGACACTATCCAACATGCTGGTTTTATTGAAAATTTGATAAATTTAATAGAAATCCCAACATTGTCTGCTGGATTGCAAATTGGCTGTCCAGTGGATCCTAAGTTGTAGAAGTGGTTGGGTACCACGGGGATCAGTGTTGGGCCTTCTGTTTGACAGTTATTTTGAAGACATCCAGTATTGCTGAAATGTGGTCGACCGTGTTTGCTGGGCACTGTTGTTCACTCATCTGCTGATACTGAACATCTCTAGCAGTGGCTGGAATGTGTGCATACTCGTACCAAAAGTGGTCTCAACTTGAAGAAACGTTCATCATAGTAGCACTCTGCAGAAATCTCCTCTTGCCTCGTATATTATAAATGGTATTCCTCTTCAGACAGATGTGGTCATATGAGACCTGCGTACTTGCATGAACAACTCGCACTGCTGTCTCTCTCTCAATTGAACATCATGTTTCCACAGTGGTCAGGAAATCATTTCATCTGGCTCAGTTAATTTCCACATTTCCAAGAGAATGTTTCCAAGATTCAGAGAAGTCATCAGAACCATTATTGAATGCAATACCCCCCTTGGTATGTACAAATCTTAACTGGAAAGAACCCCCTAGATTTCTGACTAAGACAATTAAAGGCCTTAAATCCTTCAATTATCCTGACAGACTAGCATGACTCTTCTTGTATTCATTAGCCTACCAGCTTCTTTCTTCTGTCTTGAAAAGCTTTGAGGGATAAGGCAGTTTGCAGTGTAAATGTTGTTGATGTGGTATTTAGTATGTTTGGGTAGAGTGAAGTTTGCTTTACATCTGTCATTAGGTTCTGTTCTGTTAGTGGTGGACGGAGGTTATGAAGAAACTTACTGATGTTAGGGGACAGTGTCTGAAACTGTCATACTTGGTGAGGTTAAGACTGATGTATGTGGAGGAGAGATTGTTAACCCACTTGTCAGTTATATGTAGCAGGATCTGTAGGATAAGGTAAAAAGTCAGTGTAAAAGTAAAAGAGATGGCATTTTGATATTCTGGATAAATATACTTAGAATGTGTGGGTAATGTGCGAGAATGTTAGTGGCTGTACCAGGGAGCTTACTTTGTATTGGCATGTTGTAATGTATTTGAAATTAAGTAAGTTGAGTTTCAGTATGTGTTTGTGGTAGAAAAGTTGTGAAAAAAGGAGGCGGCAAACAAATGAGAAATATGTAGACAATGCAAAACTGTCTGTGTAGAATCATTTAGGTTGTGACTGTACATACCCAACTGTTTGGATTTAAAGTCGAGGAGGTCTTGCATCTCCTAAAATATGGTGTAGTTTGCTAGTGGAGAATTTGTTTAGGAGGTGGATATGAAGAACACAACTATAAGTAGCTGAGCCCCAGGGGTGGTCAAGGATGGGGAGTAGGGGAGAGAGAAGCAGGTTAGTGACTAATCAGAGTGCACATGCGGAAGTCACGACATCAGTGACTAGTGGTAAGAGAAATTGCTTCAGGGAAATAATGGCTATGGGCTTGTAAACATTGTGGGAAAGAGTGATATTTGCGAAAGAGAGGCGTTACTCTTCAAGTCAGTATAGTATCCTCTGAGTTAAAACAAATATTTCTCTCTTATTCAGCATAGTCGCCGTGGGTTAAAGCAGTCCCATAAGTAGACCGAGCTGGATGTTGGCCCTGAGAGAACAGCACTGTGAAATTTTATTTTCCTGAAACTTTAGTTTTTTTACTTTTAGAATAAGCACATGCCAAAACTCAGTATTAAGTGTGTGCTTTTGTGACCAGTAGTGAAATCAAAGCTGGAAAAAGTTACAAGGTCTTAAAAAACACATGCAAAGGGCTTTTTTTTGGTAATG
This sequence comes from Protopterus annectens, assembly GCF_019279795.1. Lineage (NCBI taxonomy): Eukaryota > Metazoa > Chordata > Ceratodontiformes > Protopteridae > Protopterus > Protopterus annectens. The sequence goes on from NC_056726.1 coordinate 596,647,841, forward strand.
TATGCTCAAAGTAAGCTTTTTAATTCTAAAATATGATTCTAAAATACATATGTTTAGCTTTAGTTATTTCATAGGAACTCTTTGTTAAGTTTAATCAAAGTGTGTCTGTCTTTACTGTATGCTGGGCAGCTGTTGAATTTCTTACTAATGTTTGTGTCATCTGACCTTGCCTTCTAATGATGCTGTTGTGGGAATAGACATTCTGTAGTGGCTATGTGTGGTTTAGTAGTCTGAAGTGGTCTCAACACAGTGCCACAATGACACAGAATGCAGCACATTGACTCAGTCAGACAAGTCAACAAATATATAGTCATGAAAAAAGTAAAAATGGTTAAAGGTTAAAATTATTGGTATACTGTATAGTGCTGGGGCATGTGGAGTAATAGTGCAGATAAAGAAAGGAGTTGTCTAATATGTATGTATGATCACTTTTAGGAAGAAAACTAGGGGCAAGTGAGTCACCTGAGTAATAGCCTCATAGTCAAGTGCAGTTGCATGTGCTTTACACTGAATTGTAATGAAAAATGTTGGAATATTCTCTGTTTAATTTCTCCAAGACTTTTAGGTTTCTAATACCATGATGAGAATGGACCTCATTTTTAAGTTTTTAAATTTCAAATTCAAGTTTAAATTTAAGTCTTTCCTGACCTACAGTAGTCCAAATACAGGCTTTGCTGTATTCTGGACTTTTGGAAAGTTCCTGTCTTGCCCATTTCCTTTCTTGGATAAAGGGAGGCTTCTTTGTTCACTAGTGGCAGTGGGGAGCTTGGAGCAGCCTATCTATCCCTGGAGGAGTGTTCCCAGCAAAAGAATCTGGTAGTCTATTGGCCATTTTGGGCCAATTTCTAGCTCTTTCAAGTCCCCATGTATAAAAGCCGCTTTAGCGCGGCTTTGCTCGATTTTGTGCATAGTGCAGCATTTGGCAGCGCCACTTAATTGGGTTTAAACCATTCTCTGCTCCACAAAGTCTGCTCTTCACTTTTTCCCTTAGAACTGATCTAGTTCTCATAATAAACACCCTATTCCTACTCTAAAGCCTGGCACTTGCTCACTAAAGCAATTATATAAGTCAGCACTAAAAAATTAAAAGCACTACACCCTCACAAACTCCCCTTGAGTACTTTGTTCCCCATTGGCCCTTTTTTTTTTTTCAATTATAAAGGAATTCCCAATACTATTCTAGCATGTCCAAAGGTCAGTTGTCAATCTCCTCTCTGGTCCGGCTGGTGAATCTGGGAATCTTGAGGCAATGTTACAACTGCCTCATGTACACAGACAACCCCTCTCCTCCTCCCAACAAATTCCAACACATGTGAGAGATGCAACCAGATAGCCAAACTGGAGGCTAAGCTCTCTCAACTCAGTACTGGCGTAACCAGTCAGGAGGAGAAGGAAACCACACTCGCTACAATTCCAGTCTCACATAGACCTACCACGACAGCAAACCAAACACATAAACACACAAAAACATACTCGAAGGCTCTAAATAAAAATCTGCCTAAGCAGCAGAGACCTCAAAAGCAGACACCCAAGCAACCGCTACCCCAAAACAAAACATGTGCAACACGTAGCTCACAAAGCCAGTGTGCCGAACAGTCATAGCCCTTAAGGCTAAACAACACACCTGATACACTTGTAATAGATGACTCTATCGTCAGGCGCACTGACATCCCGCTCACCAGGCTGAACAAGGAGAAGGTCACGGTGAGCTGCCTGTCGGGCGCTAGGATCCGCCACATAACACAAGCACTCAGGTCACTCCAAGGCAAGTACAAATATGACTCAGTCATTGTCCATGCTGGTATGAATGACCTGAGACGTACCTCCCTGGACTACATGAAAAGAGACACAGAGGAGCTCTCTGAGCATGTAGCCCAGGCCGGTATGACCCTGACCTTGAGTAGCATCTTACCCTCACCAAGAATGATGCCACAATATGAAGACAAGATGATCAATTTCAACAATTGGCTTAAGTATTGGTGTCATTCAAAGGGGATCCAATGCCTGTCTGCCTGGGATGACATGCTCGATAAGCCACGATGCTTCGCTAGGGACGGCTTGCACCTGTCACCCCTGGGCTTTCGGATATTGGCAAAGGCTCTTGCCACCCCCATAGTGTCTTTTTTAGGCAAGGCTCAAAAGACAAACCCACCTCCATAGGTATCACAAGGGATAAGAAACTAAGAGTAATGCTACTCAACGCCAGAAGTCTAAACCTCAAGATGCACGCACTCAACTCTCCTTAGCATGGAGAACATCGATATCTGTGCAGTAACAGAAACCTGGTTCAAGGCTCCCGAGAGCACCCCAGCACTACCAGGTTATACCTCATACCATGTTTTTCGGCCCCAAAACTTGGACCGAACCACAAAAGGAGGGGGAATATCAATATTCGTCAGATACCCACACCTCCAGGTTGGTGGCACAGCACGAAGCATCAGAGACTATCCATGTGCAACTAACAGTGGGTAAAACTGCCTTCCAGTTTATAGTCTGCTACAGACCACCCTCCCAAACCCAGGAACCCCACTCGGCCTTCCTGAGAACACTGGAAAATCTGAAGGTCTCTCCAAGCACCATTATATTGGGCGACTTCAACTACCTTAACATAGACTGGGAGCATTACTCTAGCTCCAACACCCTAGCCCGAAGGTTCCTAGAATTTATAAACTCAAATGCTATGGAATAACTTGTTGCCACTCCCACAAGAGGGGAAAACATACTGGACCTGATCATCACCAACAAGGGGATTCTATGCTCCAGACCAGAAGTGTATCCCTCACTGGTAAGATCACACCATAAACTAATCTCACTAGATGTTCACATCCCGACCCCAGCCCCTGCCCAGAAAACCACAGTGAAAAACTTCTCTAAAGCAAATTTCACACTCCTCAAAACCGAGGTGGAATCCTTCAAAGCCCCCGGGCCTGTGGAAAATACGGCCCAGACCTCAGAATCCTTTATAAACACATTCTATGAACACCTTCAGGAATGCATGGATCATGCAATCCCAAATAAAACAAAGACCCAATCCTCCAAAGTTAGGTGTCCTGTCTGGTGGACCCCATCCATAAACAAACTATACAATAGAAGGAGGAAGCTACTACATGATGGAGCAAAATCCCAAAAAGGGAAGGCATCTCTGATCAGTATTAGCAAAAAACTACAGGCACTCCTAAAATCGTCTAAGGCCAGCTTCGAGAGAAAAATTGCACAGGACACTAAGGATAATCACAAGGATTTCTTTAGTTATGTTAGGAACCTGGGTGGGAATTCCCAGATATGCTCAGAATTAGTCCAAAATGACAAAAAATACACCAAACCCACAGACATTTCCAGCATCCTAGCTGACAGGTTCAGCGCAAACTTCTCCCCCCCCCTTCCCCACCAAAAGGGCAAATATCTATCCCAGCAGAGTGCTGCCCCCCTGACATCTCAGATGCTCAGGTAAGAGCCGCCCTCTCCGAAGCAAAAAACACAGCATCAGTGGGACCAGACAGTGTCCCGGGCTGCATCCTACATGAACTCCAAGAAGAACTAAACCCAAACATAAAACTACTGTTCAATCTCAGCCTTACTACAGGATATGTACCCAAAGAGTGGTGTACAGCAACAGTGGTCCCTCTCCACAAAGGTGGTGCCTCAACGGATCCTGGAAACTATCGCCCCATAAGCCTGACTAGCTTGGTCTGCAAAGCTATGGAAAGGATCATCATGGACCTCATAAATAAAGATATTGGGGACCTACAGACACTGGATCCTACCCAGTTTGGCTTTAAGGGCAGATCCTGCCTCTTAAACCTGGTTGATTTCTTTGAAACAGTCACCAAGGCCATTGACGAGGGGAAGGTGGTCCACACAGCCTACCTGGACCTTGCAAAAGCCTTCGATACAATACCCCACTTGGGCATTATAGATAAGCTCATCAGCTTAAATATAAACCCCTATGTCACTAGATGGGTTGCAAACTGGCTCAAGGACAGAACCCACATGGTTAGAATTGCTGGAGCCATGTCAGACTCCAAACCAGTTACAAGTGGTGTCCCACAAGGCTCAGTCCTGGGACCTCTCTTGTTCGGTATATATTTCTCGGAGGTACAGGCCAACACGGAAGGACTGTGGCTGACCAAGTTCGCAGATGACTGCAAACTGGGCGCCATAATAGACTCTCCAGCCGACACAAGCATCCTACAAAAGGGCCTCATAGAAACAGACAACTGGTGCCAGAGCCATGGCCTCAAGCTAAACACCAAAAGTGTATAGTCCTCCCCTTTGGCAAAAACAAAATGCCCACAAATTACCACATAGGTGGTAATCCATTAAGTACGGAAGAAGTAATTAGGGACCTGGGGACCCAAGTTGATAGCAGTCTCTCATTTGACAACCACGTGGCCAAAGTGGTTAGAAAAACATTTTATATAGCCCACCTAATCATGAAGGGATTCACGTCTAGATCAGGGGAGGTCATCGTGCCTCTTTACTCATCCCTCATCAGGCCCATAATTGAGTACAATGCCCCTTTTGGGATGTACCTTGCCAGACACCTGCAGCAACTGGAAAGACCCCAAAAGTACCTCACCAAGAGGATCAAAGGGCTCAAACAGATGCCATATGCTGCCCGGTTAAAGAAACTCCAGCTCTGCTCCGTGGCATACCGCCTGCTCAGAGGCGATCTGTGCCTGTCGTATAAAGCCATGTCCAACCCCGAATTAATGGACATGTTGCACCTCAGAAAGTCCAAATCCCATCGAGCTACGCGCTCGAGACTTGAACCTCAACACTGAAATAAATAGGACATGCTGAAGGGGCAGATTCATAACCCAGAGGCTACCTTCACTCTGGAATAAAATCCCAGTCCAGGTTAGGCAGAGTCCCTCATTGACTCTCTTCAAGAGGAATCTTGATGAGTGGATGGGAGATCGTAGGTTTACCCCGGGTATCACTTCTGTGTCACTGTTAGACAGAGACACAGTATACTAACTTCGAAAAAGGGCTTAGCAAAATTAATTTAAAATGGGTGGCGAAAGCCAAACACTCTGGCTAGGCTTATAAATGTCCTAGGGCAGATAGCCTAGTATGAACCTATGAACCTAAGTGTGGCTATAATTTTTTTTCAGTTTTTGATATTGGTCAGAAGTGCTCTTCACAGCACCCGCAATGTGCCCTGAACTGACTCCTGCAATTCATGCGAACTTATGTGTATCTGTAACATACATGACACAAGTAGAGACCCATTGCTCTTATTGCTGTGGAAACTCTCTGGGTATTCTTCCACATTGCCCTCCTTTCTGCCTGCAAATCCTGGTATTTTTATGACTTTACTGTGTAAGACACAGTAATCACTGGGTGTAGCAATTTTCAGTGATCAATGCTATTTTTATCTTCTTTTCATGAGCTACGATGTCTGTTTTTCTTGCATCTATTTTTTAAACTGTTGGTAATGGGTGATCCCCTGTGATATAAATCTCATTATTTTCTATAATGCCTTTGTTCCTCAGCTACTTCAATATTATATTGTTTGCACAATCCCCAATTCAAATGTGTTGCCATATTATTATGCCTTTCAGTATACAGGCCGCCTTCTTTTTGTTTGTAACACCCAGCAACAAGATGTGCGATGATTTTTTTTTTTTTTTTTTCCAATTTTGTTTTACAAAATCCGCGTTTGAGTTTCTCTGACATGTTCAGTTGTAAACTAATATGTACATTGTCCTTGTCCACTGTCCTGGGCTGCCAATATTAACCTTTTGTCTTTCAGTTTAAATTCGCCTCTCTTTAACCATTTCTATGTTAGATCCTGATCAACATGAGGTTGTTCCAGGAGGTTTTTGTACTTGCAATTGTTTATGCATTTTCCACATTTCTTGACTTCTCATCTGATTCTTCACTTTATATTCTTTTTTTTATATATATTTATTTATTCTGGCACATTGTTACTGCCTGATTTTTTTTATCTACTTTTGTTTTAATTTCCATTCCCGCTCGAAGTCATCTTAGACTCGTTCTCCTCATGTTTTAAAACTTTCACTATGTTTGGATCTTGTGAGGTCAGCTGATATGTATGCAATCCTACAATTGTAGCTCTATACATGTAATCAGTTTCGAGGAGGCCCATACCTCCTCCAGAACTGGGAATATATAATCTTGGTATGCACTGATATTTTTGTAAATCATTTGAAAAGCATGAAGCATTTTTCTTGTTTTCCTTTCCAACTGATCCAGTACCTTTTGGGGGCCAGTCAGTCTTTCCAAAACTGTAAGTTAGAACAGGAAGAGAAAATTGGTTTATAGCTTGGGTTTTTTTCTAGACGTCAGGGCTGTTTTCAGTATTAATTTTAGTTTTCTGAAATATTCCTTACTAAGTTTTGTTTGCACTTGTATGTGTTTTATTGTTGATCCTTCATCAGTTCCCAAATATTTCTACACTACTTTTATATCACATTCCTGTCCCAGACTGATGTTTTCTTGGAGTTGCAGCTTTCCTGCTTTAAAGGTTGCTTTTGCACATTTATCAAGACGAAATTACATTATTTTATCATGTGAGAAAGCTTTGACAACTTGCAGTTGTGCTTTCAGTTCCTCATCTGATTAACTAACTATACAGTTTAAAATAATTGACAAAAAAGAAAAGTCTTTTACTCTTGTTTTCTGGGAGCCAAATTGTAGCCATGACCTAATCTGTTAACTAGACAGCTTAATGAGTTAAGGGCAAAACAGAAGAGCAGCTTTGAAAGTTTATCCCCGGGATAGTAATTTGTCCTTAATCATGGCTTTGCAGAGTGGTCTGCCACTGTTTCATAGTCACTGTAATGTATTCAGTCAATGTAGGGTGTATCTTGTACATTTGTTAGCACACACACTTGTCCGTGAATGTGGGATGCTGTCAAATGCCTTTTTTGTAGTCTGTCCATATCATACTTAGATTCTTCCCCGTTTCACAATTCTCCGTTATGATTTACAACAAATGATCCTTTTTGTTATGCTTTTGTTCTATTGCCAAGATTGAGTTTTCTTCTAAGTGACTATAAACTCTGTCTGCATCAGTTCCAGTATATAGTTTATATACATCGCTGGAAGGCAAGATATCTTGCAGGGTCACTCTTAAGGAGTATCGTTTTCTTGGTGTTAACCAGGATGGCGTCTATTCTGGATGCGCACATAAATAGTTCTTACTCATGGTTAAATCCTTCACTTCCTGTGTAATCCGTAACTTCATTTCCCGTGTAATCCATAACTTCATTTTCTGTTTCTTTAACCTATCCACTACTATTCCTCTTTTCTGCTTTCCCCCTGTTTTTTGTATTGTAAAATTTTCCATACTCGGAAGCCTTTGACTGTATTTCTCTTCAAATATCTTTGTTCCATCATCCTGTGACATATCCTGTTAGACTTTCTACATTAAATCCTTCACGTTGCAGGTATTTCAGTAATTTCAGCTTCTAGTTTTTAACGTCTACTTTGCTACTCTTCTGTTCTGTGTTCCACCTTTGTGATCTTATTTATTTATTTTTTTTGTATTGTGAAATTTTCCATATCTGGGTGTCTTTGCCTGTATTTCTCCTTCTCCTCGAATATCTTTGAAGCTGCTTTTTTGTATTAATTAAATTGGCTTTTTCCCTTGCATAAATATTGTACTATATCAGATATATTTTTCTTTCCCATGTCCATATTTCCTTTTTATACCTTTCAAAAACCTTTTGTTTTGTTCTTCTTTTATATTTTCATACTTCCTCAGTCGCTTCTTTTTCCAAATGGCCCAAGGTTGCTTGGTCTGTATGTTTCTTTCCTCCTAGTTTCTCTCTGTCTTTCTGAATATCTTCTGTCTGGAAATTCTGGGCTTCTTGCATAAGAGTGACAATACATGATGTCTTCCTTATCCTCAAAAGTTCACTCTTAACATCTTTTATGGCCTAAGCGTTTTTATTTTATTTTGTGTACTACTGCTTCCTTGTACAACATGGGGGCCATCATCCCCCTGAGCCTTACTCCTGTATTTTTAATTTTTCCAAGTCTTTTGGGTTTCCAAATACCACCACAAGAATGGACCCCATTCCTGATTCAAAGTATAGTTAATGTTTATGAAATTAGTATTGTTTCAATCTTTGTTAGCCATCTGTGAAGATAATGAAATGAAGATTCAGTGATGAGTATAACTAACATTATTATGATGCAGTGGTTTTGAGGAAGATGCAGTAATTCTACAGGATAGAGATGATGATGTGATGCATTTGAAGCTGAATGTGATGATGCATGCAATCATGGGCGAATATGAAGATTCGCTGAGTATGTGATGATGAAGGGGGTGATGCTGTGAAAAGGCAGTGGAAAATAATGATGAATCTGATGATTGTGATAACATTGACATGGCATTTTCATCAGAATCCCTGTATTCATCATTTTCACAGCTGTGTTGTCTTAATCTTTATTGCTTCTTCATCATCTTTATTTTCACATGTTCTTAGTTTTCATTCTGGCACTAATGCACTCTGTGTTCAACATGCACAAATGCGCATTACTGTACAGCCGTCATTGAGGTGGTTCATATACCCATTTTTTTCTTTGTAAAATTGAGCATGCCATGGTAGACAACTGTGTATTACTGTTGCATCTGCTTTTTTCCCCCCTCACACTTTGCCATCGCTGCCTGCTGATTACCCTCCTCCTTTCTGCCATTCACTGGAAGGGTCCATCATTAAGGTAGTGATGAGGAATGGTTGTTTTGTTTTCTGCTTTTTTTTTTTTTTTTTTTTGGTCCTGATGTCCCTGTGCATACTCTACTTGGCAGAAGAGAAGGGAAAGTGTAGTGTGGTGACTGCAAGGGACATCCCTTTACTTCTGCAAGACCATTTCCCTGTGTGCAGCCATGACCTAGCCCTAAAGCGTAGGATGTGGTTTCAGAGTGCATGCAACCTTTCTCAGCACCTGGAATAGGTTAACGAGACATACCCCTCACTCTTGTTCCTCCCTGCCTGGCTGCTTCATTGATAGAGCCACGGACTGAAACCCAGTCACCTTGATCACTGTTAAACCTCTTTTCTCTGCATTGTGGTGCCAGATTACTGTGTTATTACACTGCATGCCAAGCGTTGTACAGTTGTGTGGAGTCTTGTGGGATGCATTTTGCTTTTGTTAACATTTTACTTTATTATTACTGGGTTTAGCTAGCCTCACAGCAAGAGGTTCTCTGGTTCAATTCTCGGCTGGGGTGCCTTCTGTACGGAGTCTGCATGTCCTCCCTGTGGTCGTGTGGGTTTCCTCTGGGCGCTCCGGTTTCCTCCCACATCCCAAAGACGTGCAGTAGGTGAATTGGACACTAAATTGGCCCTAGGTTTGAGTGTGTGCATGTGTGTGCGTCGTCTTTGGCAGGTTGGGCACCGGGCTGGCAACTCGACACTGTAAAACTCCACTGCCAATCGGACACATGATCCGCTGTGGTGACCCCTAACTGGGAAAAGCCAAAAGAAGAAGATGATTACTGGGTTTAGCTAGTTATTGATTTATTGTCTGACTGAGTCAGTAACTGTGCTATGCCATGTTGTGATGAAATCTGTTGCCGGTTACAGAAAACACACATGCCTACTACAAATTGTTTGTTGCCACAATTGCATTATCAAACGGTAGCAGGAGATGGCACGGAATCAAAGTAGTTGGACAGCTGCTCAACACAGAGGAAATTAAAAACCCGCCTTAACTTAACTTGATATAGTCCCACAGAATTATCTAAAGTAAAAAGTATGCATTGAAGGTTCACTTTACATAACAGCTTAATTAAAAAATTGCACACGTTTAAACAGTGCAAAAGTTATGCACAAGAACAAAGCAAACTGTGGTGTTACAAGCAATTAATTTTATACTTGCATGAACTGATATTCAGTTAAAGGGACACTACTATAAAATCTGATATTGAAACCTAGTAAGCTTTGTGGGTTAAAAGACACTGCACTGATAATATAAAAAAACATAAAGCAGGTAATTTTAATTAGTCTTTTAATCAGTGTAAAGGCAAGTAAAAAAAAAAAAAAAGTATGCAGGTGAGAATTTCTTGTCATAGCTAGTTATTTGATTTGTTTCTGTTAACTTTTCACTTTTGGCTAACTGAAGTGTGTTTTTACATTAAGAAAACTGGCCCTGCAGTTCTATTGGCAGTAGGAAGATTGCCTAGTCTGAGTTGGGAAACACACAAGGGTGCATGACGTGACAGTTACTTGTAGCTGTTTGGTACCTTTTAGTTTTTGGCCTACCAAAGTGATTTGTTTATTTTGTTTTCCTTCTTTTTGCATTAAGAAGACACGGACTGTTCTACTAGTAGCAGTAGTAAAGCAGGCTAACCAATCTGAGTTGGGAAACGCACAGATGGCTTAAAGTGAGATTGTTTCATCAGCCAGAGTTCTTTTTATGGACTGCAGTTGAGAGTGACTTTTGCTGTGCTTTTCTTGTGACAGAAGGTGTTAACCTAGTCTCTCTGAGTTGGGAAGCATTCCAGGGAGCTCAGTGTATAGTCATTTATTGGCTAGCCGCTAGAGAGTACAGGTGTTAGCTTTCCCCTTTTTTTTGTCTGCTGTAAATTAGACGTGTTTCCACAGAGCTGTTTACTGCATAGTAGTGTTTAGCAGTACCCTGTATAGTAGTAAAGCTATAAAGATCATGCTAAATCCGCACAGACATTTTGTTTTTAGTTATTGCCATGATCAAATAATGGTTCTGTTTGATGCATGATCTATCATCAAGCCTTAACATTAGACACCACTCGGCTGAAGCCTGTAAAATCAAATCCCTATACCATAATAGTCCGACTCCAGTACAGGTCCTGACAACATGTATTTGCAATTTCCTGAAGTCTCTGTAGCCAGCTTGGTAGATATGGGCATCCTGAAACAATGTAGCAGTTGTATCATGTAATCGGCCTTTTAATCCTTAAAGAAACTAACACAGTGTGCAAGAGATGTTCACAACTAACTTGAAAGCAAAAGTCTCGCTTACAAACAAGGTTGTCAAGAACACACACTATATTCTACACACATATAGACCTTTTTTATTCTGAGGCAAATAAAAGAAACCTTTAAGACCTTTTAAGCTGGCAAACTGTAACACCTATCCTCAGCAATCAATAAAGCACACACCAAAGCAAGACCTATCCTCAGCAATCACTAAAGCACACACCAAAGCAAGACCTAACACCACACATAAGCTTATGCCCAATAATCCCAAAAGAACAAAGTCCATAAGGCAAGCAAACACTTTACCTAGTACTCTTGTCATAGGTAATTCTATTGTAGGACACACACATACATGACCCAGTCAAGAGGCATGACAAAGAGAAGATAAGTTAGTTGCATATGTAGAGCTGGGACCTGGAATATCACTCACACACTCATCACTGTACCACAGGTACCAATATGATTCCATCATAGTCCATGTGGGTGCAAATGATGTGAGACGCACCTCACTGGATTATATGAAAAGAGACCGTATGGATCTCTCTGACTGTGGAACAGGCAGGTACATATCTTTCATTGAGCAGCATTCTACTGTCACCAAGGAATGTGACGCTATATGAAGCGAAAGTGATTGATTTTAATGATTGGCTTAGTTTCCGTTGCCACTCCAGGGAACTCCAGTATGGGCATGGTTAAGAGACTATTTTGCTTTACCATGGATGGTCTGCACACCCCCCCCCCCCGAGCTTTAGGGTATTGGCTAAAACTTTCTCCACCCCTTAAAGTCTTTTTAAGGCAATGTCAAAATGGCAAAACTATGAACATACTTTTAAAAAAAAAAACTCAAAGCAACCTTAAGGTCAATGCTATGAGCCTAAACAGGACACTGAACAACCCTACAAACTCTTTGGAGAATGTAGACGTCTGTGCTGTTACAGAGACTTGGTTTAAAGCCGCAGAAAGAACTACAGTGACTTCCACACATTTATTCCCTGTCTGTGCTGCTGTTGGTGTAAAGGTGGAGGTGTCTCTATCTACATTAGCAAAATGTACATCTCCAGGTTGGTTAACCGGATGATGCTCTGTAGTTCATCCATATGCAAGTCTTCCACAGAAAAGTTTCCTTACCATATCCTGGCCATCTACAGGTTGTCCTCTATGACCCCTGAAGCTCACAGCTCTTACCTAGACTTGCATGAGGTGCTCACCATCCACCTAAATACCCTATTCATGGGAGGCTTTAATTATCCCTCTCTAGATTGAGAAACGTCCACTGCCTCTAACTCACAGGCACAATGTTTCCTGGGCTTTATTAGCATAAGTACTCTGAACCAGATAGTGTGCATTCTGACTAGAGGATCAAACATGTTGGACCTAGTACTTGCCAGCATGGGAGAGTGTTGCACACCCCCCCAGTCTCACATCCTTATTGGTGAGGTCAGACCACAAAGCTGTCTCCCTCAAAGTAAAAATCAACCAAAAAAAACAGTGGTGGAATCCTTACCCTAACAGTGTATATAACAAAATAGAGACAAGCTTTCTGATTCAACTAAACAAAAAACTAAGAGGTCTAATAAAGTTCAACAAGGCTAGATATGAGGCCAGGATTGCCTCCCAGGCTAAAGACAATCAAAAGGCTTTCTTCAGCGGTGTCAGGAACCTTTAAAGGTAACCATCAGCATTGTGCAGAACTGGTGGTAAATGGTACAACCTTCACTGTCCAGGGTGACCTAGTGAATCTAATGGTTACCCATCTTCACCCTCCCACTACCCCCTTTGGAATCCCTTCTTGCATATTCCCCCCAAACTATCAACAGGGAGCAGGTCCTAGTGGTGTTGCCCAAGGCCAAAAACACTGCTTCAGCGTGCCACCAAAATAGCCTAAAACATGATCTAGCAAGACCACTTGAGGGACTCTTCAGCTATAGCCTCAAAAACAGGTTACATGCTGGGTGAATGGTGGGACACAACAGTCATCCCTTTTCATAAGGTTGGACCATCAAGTGACCTTGAGCTACAGATCCATTAGTCTGACAAGTTAATATGCAAAGTCACAGAACGAATTATCATAAAAATAATCAAGGACATTGGCAGCCTACAGATGCTGGGCACATCCCAGTTTGACTTTAAGGGAAAGTCTTGCTAACTCGACCTGGAATACTGCTTAGAGAGGGTCACCAAGGCTGTGGATGAGGGGGGGGGATGCACATCTCCTTCCTTAACCTGGCCAAGACGTTTGATACAATACCCAATTCACGTATAGTTGACAAACTTTAAGAATTTGGCATAAATTCCTACATAACTAACTGGATTGCTGTTTGGCTCACAGGACCAAAGAAGTCATGATGGATGAGACCACCTCCACCAAGAGACAGTACCCCAGGGCTCTATGTTGGGCCCATTCCTATTCAACATCTACCTTTGCAAGTTCAGGCTAATGTCAAAGGCTTCTGACTCAACTTCTAATTTACAGTCATCTGCGAATTTGCTATCACAGGTTCTCCCCACAACACCAGCATCCTACAAGAGAGTCTAACACAATTGAATTACTGGTGCCAAAGATTAAAAGTCAACATGAAGAAATGCATTATAATACCCTTTGTGAAATCATCCACCCAAGCTAATTGTACCATCAATAAAACAACCGTAAGAGTTGACCCGATAGTTGGGGGATCTGAGAACAGATGTAAACGGTAATCTGGCCTTTGACCAACATGTAGCCAAGACAGAAAATCCTACTAGTAACCAAGGTTATACCATAGAAATACAAGGAAGTTATAATACCCCTCTACTCGATCCATCATTGAGTACACTCCTCCCTTTGGCACTTGGAACACCCTCAAAGGTTCCTCACCAGGACAATCCAGGGTATGAATACCTTGTCTTACACAGATTGCATTAAGGCCCTATCTTTGTATTCAGTCACCTACAGGTTACTGAAAAGAAATCTGCACCTAGTATATAAGGCATCCTAATATTCAACTCTGGTGGGTATTTTGCTGATCTGCAAAACAAACTGCACCAGAAACTCTAGATCCTAGGACCTGAGCTTTGCCTGTGACATACATAGAACATGCTGGATAGACCGAGCTGTGTCTCAGAAGATCCCAGAACTGTGGAATAAGCTGCCCATCTACATGAAGCAGACCTTTGTGGTCACCACACATTTCTAGCTGATTCTGAAAAATTAAGCAGTGTGATTACTATATTGGGTATAACAGAAAAGCT
>NC_056726.1:596669505-596732005 GCF_019279795.1 Protopterus annectens
TCCACACACTTCCAAAATCAAAAGGTATGCCAGATCTGCCACGAAACCAATGGGCAGAGGCGCAAAAACAGATTGCTGCTTTTATGGACATGGGAGCTATTCAAAGGAGTACCACAGCAAGAACAGGGACAAGGATTTTAATCAGGACTTTTCTTAGTACCCAGAAAGGACAAAGCCTGGAGACCAATACTGGACCTGTCAATCCTAAATACTTTCCTGGATGTTCCAAAATTCAAAATGTTAACACTTCAGCAACTTCTGCCCATGCTGGGCAAGAAGGCTTGGCTAGTTACTTTGGACCTCAAGGAGGCATACCTGCATGTCCCAATCAGACAATCTTGCAGAAGATACCTCCGATTCATAGCAGGCTCAATGCATTACCAATCCCCTGCACTGCCCTTTGGCTTATCTACTGCGCCCAGGGGTCTTCACAAAATGCCTGGCACCAGTAATTGCATTTTGCAGACAAAAAGGAATTCAAATATATCCCTACTTGGATGACTGCTTTATTCAAGCAGAGAGCAAGGACATCCTTCTAAAGCATCTAGCGTTTGTAAAAAGGTTACCAATTTGCTTAGGGTACACAGTAAACGAAAAGAAATCAAAACTAGTGCCCTCTCAAGAGATAATATTCCTGGGTGCAAGCTTAAATACTACTGCCCAGATGGCTTATCTCACGCCAGACAAACAAAGGCAACTGACTCATTACTTTCAAATGATGGCAACAAAAACCCAACCCAGCTCCCTGCAAGAAAAATTCTGCAGGCCCTGGGCTTCATGGCATCCTGCATTCTACTAATTCCATATGCAAAACTGCATATGAGGAAACTACAATGGTATCTAAAAAGTGTTTGGACTCAGCATTGTCACAGCCTGGAGACGATCATAACTTTAATTCCCTGCTTACAACAGGAGTTTCGATGGTGGTCCCAGGCCTGTCACAACAACAAGGGACAGCCTTTCACCTTACCCACAGCCAGACAGACAATAACAACAGATGCATCGGATTATGCCTGGGGGGCACATATGGCAGGAAAAGGTATTCAGGGCATGTGGCCTAAGGAACAGATGCATCTTCACATCAATCAAAAAGAGATGCTAGCTGTGCAGAATGCCCTGACAGCTTTCAAGGACCTACTACATCCAGGACAACTATTAATAAAGATGGACAATACCACAGTTATGTGGTACATAAGCAAGGGGGCACACATTCCTACCCCCTATGCAGGCAAGTCATGACTTTGTGGAACACAGCACTGACCTATCAAGTACATCTGCAGGCACAATTCCTGCCAGGAACAAAAAAATACACTGGCAGACGAACTAAGCAGAAATCTCATGGATTCTCATGAATGGAAACTAAATCCACAAGTGTTCAGCATGATAACGAGAAAATGGGGACGCCCAGACATAGATCTTTTTGCCTCCCCTCACAATTACCAAATACAGAAATTCTGCACAAGAACTTATCACTCTCAAGCATGGAAAGTGGATGCTCTATCATTCAGCTGGAAAGGCCTGGCAGTCTATGCCTTCCCTCCGATGCCTCCTCTTACCAAGGTGCTCCTAAAAGTCAGACAAGAAAGGCCAAAAATTATCCTGATTGCCCCAGACTGGCCACGCCAGCACTGGTACCCAATCCTAAAGAGCTTGTCTCAAGGCCCATCTTGGCTTCTACCTCAAATTCCTCATCTTCTGACACAACAAAACAATCAGATTCTGCATAGTTATCTCAGAGCCTTAAATCTGGCAGTATGGCAGATAATTTAGCCACTCAGACTGCACCTCTCTCTAAAGCTGTTATGGATGTCATTTTAGAAGCCAGGAGGCCCAGCACTAGGAAATCTTATGCAGAAAAATGGAAGAGATTCTGTGCTTGGAACCAGGCACAAGGGCACGAACCACTTGTCCCTAATATACCTCAGATTTTCTAACTGAGATGCTGGACAAAGGCCTATCTTTCTCATCTATTTAAAATCCATGCCTCTGCCATTTCAGCTCATTACAATATGGAACCTCCTATTTTTTTCACATCCTCTACTACGACAGTACCTCAGAGGGGCAAAAAATATAAGACCCCCAAGGACAGCACCAGTACCAACTTGGGATCTCAGTTTTGTTTTAGAAAAACTCACACTGCCTCCTTTTGAACCAGCCAGCACAGCTGATCTAAAATTCTTATCATGGAAAACTGCTCTGCTCCTAGCAATAACTTCAGCAAGAAGAGTCTCAGAGTTACAGGCGTTAATGACAGTGGAACCTTTCATCATTTTTCATCAGGACAGGGTTTCTCTTTGTACAAACCCAACATTCATGCCAAAAGTGGTCTCCAGTGTGGCCTTAAACCAAACCATTCATTTACCTACTTTCTACCCAAATCCCCAGAATAAAGGGGAGAGACTTCTGCACGCTTTGGATATACACAGACAGCTACAATTCTACTTGGACAAAGCAAAAGCTTTCAGAAAAACTGAGCAACTGTTTTATGCTGCAGGATCACAAGGAAAGCCTATTACAAAGCAGACAATCTCAAAATGAATAGGGCACTGCATCCGCTTCTGTTATGCACAACATGGCAAGTCAGTGCCTAAGAACATTAGGCCTCATTCTACCAGAGCAGCAGCCGCTTCAGCAGCTTTTCTCAGAGGAGTACCAACCAAAGACATTTTAGAAGCTGCATCCTGGAGCTCAGTGCACACTTTCACCAAGCACTACCACTTACCTCGCTATTCTAAATCCAGAGCAGGCTTTGCCACTGCAGTTCTGCAGGGCCTGGTAGCCTCTCCAAATCCAATTTAGACCCAGCCGCCCAACCTCAACTTTGGGATTCTACCCAAGTGTAATGACTGCAACAGTGAAAGACGATGAACATAGTACAGTTGTATACCTACCATAAATGTAGATGTTTGAGTGTATTCACTGTTGCAGTCCAGGTTACCCACCCACCATCCCCCTTTTCATTGCTGGGGCATTTTCTGTACTTCTCAACTCTATACAACCTATGTGGTGTTTTTGCTTGTAGATGAAGGAAATGTTTATAGTAATATATGCATGTTTTTTTTTGGCATAATTTTTATCTTTCCAGCCTTCCTATCTGGGGGCACCTGACATCTGGGGCAAGAAAAACTGAAGAAAATGGCGTCTGTTGCAACTTTTATACCCCTGACGCACTGACGTCAGGGAAGGGGCAACGGCAACCGACGCCGGACCAAGACTTTGGAACTCGGGCCGACTGCGGGTCGCCTGCCAGCAGGATAACCCAAGTGTAATGACTGCAACAGTGAATACACAGCATCTACATTTATGGTAGGTACACAACTGTACTTTTCCCTCTTTTTGCTGCTGTTTTCAGATTTTTTTTTTATTTGTCGGTTACTGGCTTGTGTCTACAAGTTTGCTGTGTCCTCTGGAGAAAGAGCAAGTGGAGGGTCTAAATCATCTGTACCTACCCTATTGGAGCTGCATTCTGGTGTTGGACAACTTACTCAACTAGTACAATTACTCTTAGAATGTTGCCCACCAGTACCAGTTACCACATTTCATTCTAACGAATATTTAAACACTCCTGTTTGTCTTAGAGATGCGTTGGCTACTAACAGTACAGCAAGTGAAAGTAGAGAAGTTGACATGGATAGCTGATTGCGCTCTACTATTCAATTAACGCAAGGAGCAAACTGTACAGGTACTTACAAAGACTCTTGCTAAAGTTGAAAGTGTTTTGTTGCGGTGCAGGAAGCTACAAGTGGAAAATGCCTTCCTTAATGAATGTATTAGTACAGAAAGAATACCTAAGGGTCTTCGGCTTTGGAAAAGACCCAACGGCATGATTGCCGGATTGCCTTTGCACACTGAATTAATTAAATTCTTTAATAGGCAGGGGGTGGAACTCTTGCTTATTTTGCGAAAGCATAATCCAGATTTTGATAGACACACTACTAAAAGAGGCAGACCACTTAGATTCTGTCATTTAAAAAGATGTTCTCTTTAATGTGCAAAAGGAAGAATATAACAGGATTTTTTCAAAAATAGACTCCGTAATTTGTGATGTTCAGAAACGTAAGTGCCACAGGTTAGAGCGTGATAGACTTGTGTATCTTGAGGGGGAAGAGCCTATCCAAAGCCAGCAACACCTAATAC
The DNA here is from genome assembly GCF_019279795.1 of Protopterus annectens. Classification (NCBI taxonomy): domain Eukaryota; kingdom Metazoa; phylum Chordata; order Ceratodontiformes; family Protopteridae; genus Protopterus; species Protopterus annectens. Next base: position 596,673,643 of record NC_056726.1, read on the forward strand.
TAGATCCAGTGGCGAAATGAGGGAACCGGCAATGGGAACCAATTAGATGGAAGGAGTCAGTAGTGACGATGAGGATGTTGACACCGCCCCTTTGGACCAGCCTCTACCAAGAAGATCCAGAAGGATTTACAACCATGTAAACGGCCTGCAGAGGAATTTTCAAGGGGGTCCAAAGCAGCAGAATTACCATCCTTGGCCCTGGAATCGGGGGAGGAGAAGAGGAGGGAACAGGCAACAGAATTACTGGTAATGACCAAAGCCGTTGAACAGGAGCTTCTTCAGGTACTGTTATGGGATCACGGCTTAATGTTTTTACTAATCAGAGTGGTGATTTCAAAATTTATAATTACTCTGACCATATTTTTCAGGATGAAGTTGGTTCACTTGTTAGTAAGGGATTGACTTTTGTGGCCACAGCTTTCTCGAACATTGAGACACTAATAATTGATTTAAAGCTTTTTGTTAGAAAGCTTAATTTTAAAATACTCTTTTAATGGTGTTGAAAACTTGTACAACATATTGCAGAAAACTACTATTTTTAACCCTAAATTAGCAATGCCTTTACTAATGTTTGAAAAGATTTGTGAGTGGAATTTCAGGACTATGTTAAAACAACATTCTAGGGAACCCAATGTATATAATTTGTGTGAAAGTGAAAGGATGTTACTTGGAGAACTTATGGCCAACAGTGAGGTAAGAGTTATGAATCCCGGCAAGGGGTGTCATTATGTCTAAGAGGGATTATTTGGACAGGATGTTTAACCATTTGTTTGTCGAGGATTTTTATGAACAAGTATCTTTACATTTTATTAACATATCCTATAATAGAATTAGGATGTTCCTGAAAGATATGTTTGACCAAGGAGAAATTTCTTTTGAATTATATGAATTTTTGCAAGTGAAATTTCTTCGTATACCTACCCTATTTGGCATCCCTAAAATACACAAATGTTTGTTTGACCCCCCCCCCCCATGCGACCTGTGAGTGGCAGTACTTCTGTTACACATCCTATGGCCACCTTTATTGACCAGAAGTTCAAATCCCTAGTTCAGGCAGAAACTCCTATTATTAAAGACTCTTTGGAGTTTCTGTATAAGTTGAGGACTGTTAGGTATAGTTCGGAATTAGCTTTTGTCACAATTGATGTGGTCAATTTGTTTAATATTATTCCTCAGTATGAAGGGCTGGAGATGTTCCATGAATTTCTATTGGAATCTAAGGCCTTTAGTAATAATAAAATCAATGTCTTGCATACTTTGATGGAAATATTTCTGGGAAATAAATAATTCTGTGTTTATTGACGGGCAGTTTTTTCATCAGAAGAAAAGACTAGCGATGGGGGCAAGTTGTGCCCCTGTCTTTGCAAATATAGTTCTTCTACAATGGGAGAGGTGCTTTTTTGTTGAATCAAAGTAACATACCTAGGTGGTATTTTTATGCCCATTATTTGGATGCTATTTTTATACCCTGGGATTTTAAGTGACCTTGAGACCAAATTATTTTGTTGATTTTCTACACTCAACTACATTCTTTTTGAAGTTTACCTACACTTGTAGTAGGAAAGAAGTTAGTTGGATGTATTGGTCACCAAGGGTGATGTTAAAAAGATTTTTCAAAGTAATATATATATAGAAAAAGTACCTACTCTAACAGTCTTCTACATTATGACAGTTGTCACCCAGCCCATCAGAAAAAAGGTATAGTAAAGGGACAATTTATAAGGTTGGCAGGTATGATTACAGAGGAAGGAATATTTGAAAAGGAAAGTACTAAATGAACCAGTGTGTTCCTAGCAAGAAGTTACCCTGGTGACATTGTTAAACAAATTCAGGGAGAAATTTCAGAAAAAAGACAGAAATATCCATTAAACCTATTATGTACGAAACTGACATTATTAATGCTAAACAAATTGAACAAACAAGTGAATCTTTGTCTTGCTCCTTTATTACTACCTACACACAAGACTACCCAGTGGTTAAACAGATTATTGTTAACAATTGGTCTTTCTTTCAGGGTTTTGAAGGGACGAAAGAAGTCCTGGGCGAAAGACCTAGCTTTGTAACTAGAAGGGCTAGATGTTTAAAAAAACGTGTTGGAAGTGGATGACAAGTGTTTAGATTTTTTGAGTCACAAGAAGTAGGGTGCTTTTAAATGTGGAAGTTGTAGGTAGTGTGTTTGGTTATTAGAAACTGACACTGTTACTCTTGAAAGGAACTTTTAATGTTGAACCTATTATTTTAATTGTAAGACAGTGGGCATAGTTTATCTAGCATTGTCAAAAATGCCCAAGTTTTTACGTTGTAAAAACTGCCCGTCAATTCAGAGAGAGGATTTATGAACATTTAAATGACATAAAAAAATAGTAATTCCCTCTGTTGAAATTTGAAGAATTTTCTTGACCACGTTTTTTTTATTTTTGGGGCTTGATACAGTTTACAAGCAATACTGGGGAGGGACCGTGGGGCGATCTTATTGAGTATAAGGAGTTGCTTTGGCAACTAAGGTTAATTTTGATAGCTAGTGTGCTTAGACTCGAATCATATTATGTTTAAATGTGACATATTTTACATACATTTTTTTAGGCCCTTTTATATTTATACAGTTAGTGTATTTTAGTAGCGTTTATATAAAAAATGTTTAGTAAACTCAATATTGTTTCAAGAATTTTTTTGTTGTTGGTATTTGGAACAAACACAATATATGTTATTTAAATGAATTTTTACTGTGTCTTTAAGGGTCAATTAGGATGGGTGTTTAATTAGATAATTGACTGAATCTTAGGGTATTTAAACTGATTTTTTTAGATGCAACTTGGATTCTGATGAAGTTGTGTTACAAGCTTATGAAAGCTCTTAATCTGTTTGTTACTGGTGAATAAAGTGGAATTGGTGGAATTTTCCTCTCTTGCTGTTTTTTCAGAGGGCTTGTTGTATTATGTTATATATACCTATTAAGATGCTACGAGCAGGGGGTTATTTAAATTTGGGCCTGCAAGCAATAACCATGTTGTGTATTGGAGAAATAAGTTCATAGATTAGTACTGTGTAACTGCCCTTGTGGGCCATTTTAAGCCTAGCCAGTTTGTCATGTGAGAATGAAACCCTATACCTTTGTGTCTGTAAGGTAAACAGGTTAACTGTTATGCTATTCTCCCATAAGTGGATTCAAAATGTCAGAAGAGGTTAATTCTCTCAACACAGAATAAATAGTCAGAAACCCATTCATAATCTTCTCTTTTGTAATGGGAAGTTTTAGCTGCCGTGGTGTTTTTTGTGGCATTAAGGAACTTTAGTTGCCTGATGTACAACTTGTTTAAAAAAGCATGGCTGAGAGAAGCATCCAAGTTCATAGTTGTGAATTCTTCATTCCAGTATCAGTAGGCAGGGGGAATTTGTTTACTTTTCTTAATTCTTCTAGATGGAATTGAGCTTTTTAACAAAGACTAGATGATGTATCACAAACCATTTGTTTGTGGGATTTTAATGTATTGAAATCTAAAATGATATAAATTTAAAATGCTGCTTGGAAGTTCCTTCTTGAGGTGCACTTCCCTTCCAGTTGCAATTTGCATGGCAATACAAGGTGTATTTCTTAACTGGATCCTGTTGCATTTCTGCAACCACTGCCATCTGTGTGATAGCACATGGTTTGCTTAGTTATAACAGCAAGTTTACTACACAAGAGCCTTTTTTATAACAAGCTTCTTATAGTATAGTCTTAATTTTGTAATGATTTGGAATGTAATCAGCACGCTGTATGTTAAATGGGGTTACCAAGGAGGCAGATACTGCTGCAGTATTGCAAAAGGTTCTGCGTTCCTTTGGGGAGAATATTTTAGTTTATTTTCATAACTACCTTATTGTAGCAGTGATCTGATTTGGCAGTGTTTTGGTAAAGCATAAATCGCATATCAGTAATTCTACATATTGAACCATTTGTCTTTGACTTGTTCAGAGGATAAAGGCAAATTCTAAGAGATGCAAGATGATCCGTGTTATATTCACTGTGTACCAGCTATTATAACGGCAATTTCTTTCCAATAATGTTGCCATTTCCCTCTTTCTAGACTAAGCTTTTAGTTGGGAATGGTCATCTGACAGATTGTTCACGTCCAGATAGCTAGCGAACCAGCTGTGGGCAGAGGAGGATATGTGAAAGTTGGTAAGTTTAGATAGAAGTAAAGGATGAGATACTGTATCAAAAGCTTTGGAGAGGTCAAGAAAGAGACGGGAGGTAAGTTTATTATTGTCCAAGGATTCTGCAATGGTGTGAGTGAAGAAGAGTACAGCAGTAGTTGTGCTGTGATAGGAGCGAAAACCATGTTGGGTAGGGGTGAGTAGGTTGTGATTGAGTAGGTGATTGAGAAGCTGTGTGTGGATACATTTCCCTAGTATCTTAGATAGAGGGGATAGAGAATGGCAATAGGTAGATAGTTAGATAGAATGGCAATAGGTAGATAGTTGGAAGGGTCAGTGGAGTTATGGAGAGGGGTAGTGTAGAAAGTTTTCCATAGGGTAGGAACAGTAGAATCTAGCATAGATCTATTTATTAGTATAGACACTGGGTAGGCAATAAAGTCAGCTGCAAGTTTGAAGGTAGGAGGTCATTTGTCAGTAGAGGGGGAGCGGGGTTTGAGTTTGAGCAGTAGAGATTTGATGTAGGAAGTGGGAACTGGCTTGAAGGAAAAAGGAGTAATATTGGGGGTGGGTGCTGGGTCTGGTAAAGAGGAGGAGTTAGGTTGAGAGGGTAGGAGATTTTGGATGGAGGAAATAAAGTGGGAATTAAGGAGGGCAGCTGTTTCTTCAGGAGTTGTGTTTGGGTAGGGGTATGGGTTAGAGGGAGAGCCTGGGCAAAGGATGCTGTTAAGTGTTGACCAGAATTTCCGGGGGTTAGATCTATGTTTATGCTGGCCTGAGCTATAAAATGATTTTTTGTCTATTATTGTTTGTTTTTTGGCAAGATTACGTAGTTGTCTGTATTTGAGAAGATGAGGTGTTTGTTTAGATTTGATCCAGGCTTTCCAGACACTGTTGCTTTGTTTCATGATGGACTTAGTTTCTTTAGAAAGCCAGGGGGCATGTTTAGATTTCGCTCTGATCTTCCTGGAGGGAGCTAGGGAGTCCAGAGTATTCAGGAAAATGCTATTAAAAGTGTCAACGGCATCATTGAGTGGGAGTTGCTTAAGGATGGACCAGTCAATGTTATGTAGAATTGAGTTAAACTGAGAAGAATTAAATGTGGATAGTTTCCGACAATATTTAAAACGGTGGGGTTTAGGAGTATGTGGGTCATATCTCAGGATGGAGATAGGGCGATGGTCACTGAGGGAGTCTGGTAGGGTTTTGAGCTGATGGTAGAGTTGAGGGGAATTGGTAAGAATCCAGTCTATTGTGGAGCAGGAGGTAGAGTTTTTCTGGAAACGAGTGGGGTTAGAAAGTTAGGGAGAGTATAAAGTTTTGTTTAACAGTTTGGGGGGGGGGCGCACCAGTGTCTTGTAAAAAGCTGTGGTGGCTCTATTACCCAAAGATGGTGGAACCTTCAGACCAAGCTTACTATAGACCCATTTCAATTTTAAAACATGATTATAAAGTGGTTGACAAAGATATGTTGCCAAATTTGTTAGATATGGATTACTCTGGTTTTATGGAGGGCAGGCAAAAATTTGACATTAGTAGAACAAGGCTGACCGGGAAGGACAACAGAATGTATGAAAATTCCATTGTTGCTGATGTCTTTAATGTAGTGAAAGCTTAGTTAGCTGTGATTTTATGCATAGGGCAATGAAACAGTTGCATTGCCTGATAGAATAATAGGGTTAATTAGGAGAATATATGAAGGGTCAGAGGTAAGAATTAAGGTGGGAAGCTTCCGTCTGTCAAGCTGTGTGTTGAACAAAGGAGGCTGGCATGAATGTGTGTCCTTTTCCCCTGATAGTAGCTTTATATTTGGAGCCACTGGCAAATCAGATGAGGGATTTTCAAATTCAAGTATATCACTGGTGTGGTAATCGAGGAAGGTTTGCAGATGATATTTTGTACTTTATTAAATCCAGAAAAGTGCATTGCTGTGAAATATTTTGAGACATTTTCAAGTCTTGTCAGGATATAACAGTTAATGAAGGTAAAACAAAGGCTATAGCAGTAAATTATATACCAACCCATGAAAATAATATAACAATACCCATATTTATGGGGACATGATAATACTGTGCTAAGAGTAAAGGCAGTTCTTTTATATAAAACTATATCCACGTAATCTAAACAAAGTAACTAATAGCATGCTCAAATCTGAGCTCCTTTCCAGCAACCCTTAATCAGAAAAGCTCAGACTAGGCACTCCTGCCACAAGGGTGCAGTGGAACCCCCTCCAACTAAAGATGGCCTGGTTAGTGTTCAAATTTATAAACAGAACTAGATTCAGCAGGCCTGAATTTAGCATGTGGTAAAACAAACAAAAAATGAAGAGCAGCCAAGTGCAAAATACAGTTGTAAAATTTTCCTTAAGTTTTATTGAAGTCAGCAGATGCCTCATATTATTTTGTAGATACAGCAGAGCAGTAGATAGATGCCAAACTCTGTGGAACTTTGCAACAACAGGCGCAAACCTGCACAGTACCGCATGGTGTTATAAACACGTGTATAATTTTGTTAAATTTTTCCCTTATTGTATTGCTTCTGGTAAGCTTAATTTCCCCCTTATTGTCCTGCTTGCCCTCTTTTTTTCCCCTATTGTTCTGCTTGTTCTCCATCTCTACCCTGCTGTGTACAGCTTGTTCTCAATCTGAGGTACTTAACCAGGTGGAACTCCTAGTTTAACAAATTTGCCCCACTAAACCGAGTACCCTGACCTCTTCTCCTGTCCATCTAACCTGTTTGGCCCTATATGGCTCCCTTCGAAATGTCTGGCATTATGTTCTGGAAATTTTCCACCGTTTCTCCTACCAGCTTGGTTGACATGGGCATTCTGAGGCACTGTACCAATTGCCTCATGTACACCGACAGCCCACTTCTTCTTGCCCACACAGACTCAATATGTGAGAGATGGATCTACGTTAAGAAAGTAGAATCCAGGCTCTCACACACCAGTCAGTACATCTGACACTAAGCTGGTTGTCAGAACGTGCATCTCACATCAAACCGACAAACTACACACAAATCTACATATGTGGAGGTACTCACTAGAAACTTCTCAAAGCACCAGAGATCTCCCAAGCTTCACAAATCGTACTATGCATGACTTCTCTCATCAGTCTCACTACACAAGCCCCGAAGGCAAAACACAAAACCAGGCATCCTAGTTATAGGTGACTCTATCGTGAGACACGCACATGCCCCCCCCCCCCTTCACCAGGCTGGATAAGGAAAAGCTCACGGTCAGGTGCCAGGGTCCGACACGTCACACATGCACTCAAGTCTCAATAGCAGACACTTATGACTGTCATTGTCCATGTTGGTGTGAACGACTTGAGACGTACCTCACTGGACTATATGAAGAGAGACATGAGTGAGCTCTCAGACTGTGTCTCATGCAGGTATGTCCCTAGCCTTAAGCAGCATTTTACATTCACCTAGAATGATACCACAGTACAAACAAAAAATGATTGATTTCAACAATTGGCTTAACTTCTGGTGTCATTCAAAGGGGATCTGGTATCTGTCAGTTTGGAATGACATGATTGACAGACCTTAATGCTTTGCCAGAAATAGTCTTCACCTGTCACTCCTGGGATTTCAGTTACTTGCCAAGGCTCTTGCCACCTCCATAGTTCCTTTTGTTAGAAAATGTCACAAGAACAAAATTCCCGACGTAAAGATACCCTCAAAAAATAATCTCAAGCTAATGCTGCTAAATGCTAGAAGCCTAAACCTAAAATTGCACTCACTGGAAGATGCAGTCCGTACCCTGGAAGATGATGACATCTGTGCAGTCACAGAGACCTGTTTCAAGGCTGCAGAAAGTACTCCAGCCATACTGGGATACATTTCCTTCAATACATTCATATCCTAAAGTGAAGGTATGAGAACTAAGCGACATATCATTGACCTTCTCAACAAAGATATAGGAAATCTCCAAACGCTAGACGCCACCCAGTTTGGCTTTATCAAGGGGAGATCATGCCTACTAAACTTGGTGGATTTCTTCGAAACAGTCGCCAAAGCTCTGAACAAGGGTATATCTGTGCACATGTCCTACCTAGATTTGGCCAAGGTCTTCAACACAGATGTTCATCGTGCATACAGCTGCAGTAATCACAGATGGGTTTTCAGCCGTCAGGCGGTCCCTCGGTCGGCCGAATTCCAAAGTCTTGGTCCGGCGTCGGTTGTCGTCGCTTACTCTTCTGACGTCAGGAAGGCCAGAGTATATAAGACACAGCCGACGCCATGTTCTTCAGTCATTTTTGCCGCGCGGTGCCCGAAGCAGAAGCAGTTCGCAAGTGCCGGTCGGCCAGCTCCTGATTTACGAAAATATTTGGAACCGAAGTCTTCTTTCAAGCTAAGTACCCGTTGGAAACTTTTCTTGCCTCAGACCGATGTCAGAAAAAGTTAATAATTGTATTTCTTGTGGGAAGCAAATACCGCATAAGGATTTCCATTCCCTTTGCATACCTTGTTTGGGCCCAGACCACGACGTCTCGGGCTGTCGCTTTTGCGCTACCTTCAATAAACGCACTATCAAGCGTCGGGCGGAGTTCGCCCAACACTTTTTTGGTAGAGCTTTTGACTATAAAATGTCGTCGGACACTCCGACTACCGTTTTATCCAAAAAACGCAAGGAAAAGGACCGACACGCGAGGCCCGCGGTCTCCACGCCGAAACAGGCTACACGTGGTCCGGTTCTCAGCGAGACGCTTTTGCAGTCCCTAACTACCGACGACACTCCTTTGGCGGTGTCTTCTGTACCTGAGACCGCTGGGTCATCGGCCCTTTCCCAGACTACAACCGAAGCCCCGGCTTATGTCGAGCCTACTAATGTGGACAGATCCACCTCCACCCATGGTGTATTTAGGCCTTCATCTTCTTTTTCTATTAAGGCCTTTACTAAATCCAAAGCAGCCAGGCATCACACTAGGCCTGCTGCTCAAGGCCCATCTCCTGGACCCATGCCTAAGAACAGATGCTTAAAATGGCTGAGGATCTAATAACTCTCATCAGAGGTTCTCAACCCCTTCCTGACAAGAGACCCAGAGTGGAGGAAGAATCCCCCTCTTCTGATCAGGGATCCATTTTATCAGAGCATTCTGATGCAGAGGAACACTCTTACTCCCCTTTTGAGGATTCGGATGCAGAACAGTCCATTCCTTCTGTATCCCCCCCCTGAGGATTTCTCTTTTGGGGAAACCTTGCACACCTTGAGGGAACACTTCCATTGGGAAGGCCAAGACTTTTCAGATTCCAAGAAAAGACTTAGGGAATTTCTTTGGTTACCTCAGCACAGACCTCTGGCTATACCCCCTGTTTTGGAGGTACTGGATGATGTCTATTCGGAGGCTTGTCTTAATCCTGATTCTCTGCCTCCTGCACCAGTAAAGCCTGATAGATATTACAGAGTACCCAGTTCTCACCAATTTCTTTACAAAGGCCATAATGCTGACCCTGAAACCATTTCACAAGGCCCTAAGGGATTAAAGGCCTCCACTGCCAAGAATCCACTTCCTGCAGAAAGGGAATCTAGATCTCTAGAAAGGTGGGGTAAGAAGGTATATACCTCGGCCACCCTAGCCATGAGAGCCTTAAACTGCCAGTTTCATATGATTAACTATCAACAGTTCCTGTTATCACAATTAAAAAACAAAATGTCTCAACCTGAACAACCAGATTTAAAAGAGTTACAGGATATGATGCATAGTGCGGAACAAGTGGGTAAACACACCTTACAATGTGGTTATGATGCCCTAGAGGCCTCCAGTAGAGCGGCTGCTAAACTTCTTGATGCTCCTTTACAAAAGGATGTACTTTTTCGTACTAATGCTGAGGATATACTACGAAAAATGGAAGAAAAAGCCAGATCTATGCAAACTGTCAAAGCTTTCTTACAGGTCCAGCCACCACGATTTAGCAGGAATTGGCCTTCAAAAAACTGGTCTTTTCCAGCCACTGACAAGCCCCAAAGAGGTAGATACAGACGCACAAGGGGCAGAGGGCAGTCACAAGGATCATATAGAGGCAGACAATGGCAATCTCCAGCACCAAGAGGTGGTGAAGACAGTGCACAACAATACAGGAAGCAAACCCAATGACTCCCTCATTTCCATGCCAAGCAAGTCTCAGCTGGCAGCACCTTTGGGAGGGAAACTAGCATTATTTGCAAACAATTGGCATATTGTCACAACAGACAAATGGATTCTGGACATTAAACAGAGGCTACAAATTTCAATTTCACACTCTTCCAAAAATGAGAGGCATGCCAAACCTACCACAAAATCAAAGGGTAGAGGCACAACTGCAAATTTCAAAGCTCCTAAACATGAGAGCTATACAAAAGGTACCTACGCACCAACAAGGTCAAGGTTTTTATTCAAGACTCTTCCTGGTACCAAGAAAAGGAACCGACTGGAGACCCATTCTGGACTTATCCATCCTAAATGCATTTCTACTCGTACCAAAATTCAAGATGCTCACATTACAGCAACTTCTTCCCATGCTGGGCAAGGAGTTTTGGCTGGTAACATTGGACCTCAAGGAGGCATACCTGCATGTCCCAATCAGACAAAGCTGCAGAAGATACCTCAGATTTCTTGCAGGTTCAATCCACTATCAATTCTCTGCATTGCCCTTTGGCTTATCTACTGCACCCAGAGTATTCACAAAGTGCCTGGCATCAGTGATTGCCTATTGCAGACTTCAAGGGATACAAATTTACCCTTATCTGGACGACTGCCTGATCCAAGCGGACAGCAAACAAATACTACTGGAACATCTGGCATATGTGACACGGTTACTGCTTTCTCTGGGATACACCATCAACAAGGAGAAATCAAGGCTAACACCATCTCAGAAAATAACCTTCCTGGGTGCCAGCTTGGACACAAACACCCAGATGGCATACCTTACGCCAGAAAAACAAGAGCAATTATCTCAGTACTACAAAACACTAGCAAAAGTACCAGGCTTACTGCAAGGAAAATCCTGCAGGCTCTGGGATTCATGGCATCTTGCATTCTTCTAATCCCATGTGCAAAGCTGCATATGAGGAAACTTCAATGGTACCTAAAAAATCTATGGTCTCAACACAGTCACAGCTTGGAAGCAATTATACCAATAATTCCATGTCTGCAAAAGGAATTTCTATGGTGGGCCCAAGCATGTCAAGTAAACACAGGCCTTCCATTCTGCAAGTCTCAAGCAAAACAAGTCATAACCACAGACGCCTCAGATTACGCCTGGGGGGCACATGAAGGACAGGTGCATTCAGGGCAGATGGTCCCAAAAGGAAAAGCACCTTCACATCAATCAAAAAGAAATGCTAGCAGTGATATATGCAATTACAGCTTTCAAGGACTTCCTGCATCCAGGACAATTACTGATAAGAACAGACAACACCACAGTAATGTGGTACATAAACAAGGAGGAACACACTCATACCCCTTGTGCAGACTAGCCATGACTCTTTGGAACTTGGCTCTGGAAAGACAAATCGAACTTCAAGCACAGTACTTGCCAGGACTGGAAAACACACTGGCAGACACTCTGAGCAGGAATATGACAGATCCACATGAATGGAAGCTGCATCCACAGGTGTTTACGGAGATAATCCAAGCGTGGGGGAGGCCAGACATAGATCTTTTTGCCTCCCACAGGAACCATCAATTGTTAAAGTTTTGTTCAAGGACCTTCCATCCAAAGGCCTGGAAAGTGGACGCCCTTTCATTCAGTTGGGCAACATGGACAGTTTATGCATTCCCACCTCTGCCTCTTCTGCCCAAGGTGCTTTTGAAATCAAGAACAGACAAACCGAGGATGATACTGATTGCTCCAGACTGGCCAAGGCAACACTGGTATCCACTCCTGAGGAGCCTAACACATACTCCTCCCTGGTCCCTGCCTCTAATACCTCTTCTGCTGACACAGAACAGCTACAAAACCCTTCACAGTCAGCTGAAAACACTCAACCTCGCTGCGTGGAAAATTCCTTAACACCACATCAGACTCTACTCTCCAAGGAGGTGCAGGATGTCATTTTGGAGGCCAGAAGACCATCTACAAGAAAAGCTTACTCCGCAAAATGGAAGCGGTTTTGCTGCTGGAATGAGAAAAGAAAACAGCTTTCCTTCTGGCCATCACTTCAGCTCGTAGGGTTTCTGAACTACAGGCCCTCATGGCGGTGCAGCCCTTCCTCATCTTCCATCAGGATAGGGTTTCCCTTCATACTAATCCATCTTTTATGCCAAAAGTGGTATCCAGGGTAGCCTTAAACCAAGCCATACACCTACCTACCTTTTATCCTAACCCTCAAAACAAAGGGGAAAGGCTGCTTCACTCTTTAGACATCCATAGGCAGCTACGTTACTATTTGGACAGAACAAAGTCCTTCAGGAAATCAGAGCAACTTTTTGTGTCCTATGCCGTAGGGGCTCAAGGGAAACCAGTTACCAAACAGACCATTTCCAAGTGGATTGGCCACTGCATACGATTTTGTTACTCCTATCATGGGAGATCTGTCCCTATTGGTATCGGATCTCACTCCACCAGGGCCACAGCCACCTCTACAGCCTTCCTCAGAGGTGTGCCTACTAAGGATATTTTGGAGGCAGCCACTTGGAGTTCTGTACATACCTTCACAAAACACTACCACCTGCCCTTATACTCCAGAACAAGAGCAGGCTTCGCCACTGCTGTTTTGCAGGGCATTCTGGCTCAACCCAGTTCCTCATAGTACCTACCACCCTATGCATAGCTTTGGGACTCTACCCATCTGTGATTACTGCAGCTGTATGCACGATGAACATAGTACAGTTTTGTACCTACCATAAATGTAGATGTTCGAGTGCTAATACAGCTGCAGTACAGGTTTCCCTCCCTCCTTCCCCTCTTGGTTAGGGCATGGGGCCTAACAACCTCTTCATACCTCCTGTCTGGGTTATCCTGTTATGTTTTGTTTGCTTGCTTACACTGATTTTGCATTACATTGCATTGCTTGCATATGTGGATAAGCTTTACTTATGTATTGCCTTCCTTTTGGGGGCACCTGACATCTGGGGCAAGAAAGACTGAAGAACATGGCGTCGGCTGTGTCTTATATACTCTGGCCTTCCTGACGTCAGAAGAGTAAGCAACGACAACCGACGCCGGACCAAGACTTTGGAATTCGGCCGACCGAGGGACCGCCTGATGGCTGAAAACCCATCTGTGATTACTGCAGCTGTATTAGCACTCGAACATCTACATTTATGGTAGGTACAAAACTGTACTTTTCCTACTTGGGTATCATTGACAAACTCGCCCATGTAAACCCATGTATTGTAAAGTGGGTCGCAAACTGGCTTACAGATAGAACTTGTGCAGTCAAAATAGAGTGTTTCATCACTTCCAGCAGACCCATAACCAGTGAAATTCCACAGGGATCAGTTCTGGGGCCTCTCTTTTTTGGAATCTGTTTCTCAGAAGTACATACTGAAACTAAAGGCCTGTGGCTCACCAAGTTTGCTGATGACGCAAGCTGGGAGCGGTCATTGAATCTACAAAGGATTTAAAATATCTTGCAAGAAGGACTCGCACTGACCCAAGATTGGTGCCAAAGTCATGGTCTCAAACTTAAATTTAATGCAAAAAATGCATCCTCATCCCCTTCAGTAAGGAAACTGCCCCTTCTAACTACCACATCAATAACAATACTTTTAAGCACACATTCTGTGGTAAAGAGACTTGGCACACAGGTTGACAGCAACCTTACCTTTGATCACTGTCTCCTTAGTGGTAAGAAGGGCATTTTATACAGCGCATCTTATTAATAATGGCATTGCCTCCAGAAAAAAGAGGTTATAGCCTCCCTGTACTCCTCTCTCATCAGGCCAATAATGGAGTACAACTCTTCCTTTGGCATGTACCTTTCCAACCATCTGCAGCAATTGGAAAGACCACGGAGGTTCCTAACAAAGAAAAGTCAGGGTCTCCAGCTTCTATCATACGTGGACAGATTGAAATTACTGTCGCTTTACTCTTGTCATACAGGCTGCTCAGAGGTGACCTGTGCCTTCCATACAAGGCAATCTCTGATGCTGCTCTAATGGAAATTCTGCACATACGCAAGTTAAATGGCACGCGAGTCACTCGCTCAAAGGACCTTAATCTGGTATGTGACATCAACAGAACTTCCTGGAGGGACAGATTTGTCTCACTGAGAGTACCCCATCTTTGGAACAAACTTCCAATTCAAGTTAAACAGAGCCCCTCGCTGACCCTATTTAAGCACAACTTTGATGACTGGATGGGCAACAGGAAATTCATCCTAGGGGTTACACCTATGTCCCTGTTGTACAGGGGCACAAGGTGTTGATTTCAATGTTGTCTTGTAACAGACACCCGTGGGAACAAAGACTGGGATAGATTTACAAGGGCCTAGGGCCATTAGCCTAGTAACTTCCTATGATTCTATGATGATAAGATGAAGTATTTGGGTGTATAGATTTAAGATTCTGTTATAGCAGCTGAGAATATGTGGGAAGAGATTAAACAGAAGATAATTCAAAAACTGAAAAACTGGAAGCTGTTTATTGTGGGATACAAGTGGTGAAAATATTTTAGTCCCTTTTAGTTTTGTACACAGGTTACACTGTTTTATCAAACAGAAGAGATGATGTGGACAGTAATTAAGAACTGAACCAAAAAAAGGCAGCACTTGAGCAAACCAGGCAAGTATGTTACCGGACAGAAGCCCTTTATTCACACAACACAACACAACTAAAAATACAGAACATGAACACACATTTTTTAGTAATTAAGAAGTGAAGGAATTTATTTGAGAGGTGAAGAGGGCAAGAGCTGATTGAGATGAGATCCTACCCATAGAAGCGAAGTTGTTTCAAGATTACCTGATTTGAATGCATACTTTTAGAGCTAGAGCTACGCAGTTAAGGCTGATGTACATAATGGTAGCAGATGGTTATAAATTAAAGTGCTAGATTCTAAGTAGGTACATATAAGCTGTATAGTAAACTTTTTCTTTGTTGATATTTCTAGTGCCCATAAAAGCAGATACTTGGAGACCTATTCTGGACCTCTTCCATTTGAACACCTTTCTGTAAGTGCCTTCCTTTCGGATGTTGTCCCTTCTTCAGTTCCTTTTTCTTCTCTTGCTCCCTCAGGACTTTCTGGTGTCTCTGGACCTCAAGGATGCTTATCTCTGTATTCCGACCCATATTCCAATCCATCCTCTCTTCAGGAGATTTTTGCATTTCTCTGTTGTTCCCTGGCATTTTCAGTTCACTTCAAGGGATCCAAATATTTCCTTATTTGGATGAGCTGCTGATTCAGGTGTCTTCTCCAAAGGTCCTTTTGCAAAGTCTTAATTTTTTACCATTTCTCTTCTTCAGAGCCTGGGGTTCACAATAAACGTCAACAAGTCTTCCTTGACTCCTTCTCAGGATCATGTCTTTCTAGGTTGCAAGTTTCAAATGGTGCTAATGCTGGCATCCCTGCTTCCTCCAAAGGCATTAACTCTTTCTTTCTTTCAAACTCTTCTTCACCTGGCATCCATTTCAGCCAGGGAGTTTGAGAGCTCTGGGGTTCATGGCTTCCACCATTCTGATGCTTCCTCTGGCCAAATTCCACATGAAGTTCCAGTGGTTTCTGAAGTCAATGTGGCTTCAGCATGCACATCCTTTAGACTTTCCTGTTCTTCTTCTCCCGTGTCTCAAGAAAGAACTTCTGTGGTAGATTCAGCAGTTGTCTCTGAATCCAGGGCTCCCTTTTCAGCCTTTGCTTTCCTCTCAGGATCCTTTCACAGAGTCTTCAGATGTGGGATGCGGAGCAACGTTTGGGTCCCTGAGGGTTCAGGGAGTCCCAGGTCCTCTAGTATGGAAGGTGGACCCCCTCTCATTTTCTTGGAAGGGGTGTTTCTTTATGCATTCCCTCCCCTTCCTCTCATTCCGAGAGTCCTGTTCAAGATTCAACAGGATGCTTCCAAAATCTTGTTGGTGTCTCCCTTTTCGGCCACGACAGCACTGGTTCTCACTACTTCTGCATCTAGCCAGGGGCAGTCATTACAAGTTACCTCACAAGGTGGATCTCTTCACACAAGACGAGGGGGTTTCTCATCCATCCCCACCTGTCCATGCATCAACTGACACTGGGTGATAGGGTTTTGATTCCTCACAGACACCTTTTTTTCTGAGGATGTGCTGCAGGTCATGCAGGAGGCCAGGAAACCTACTACTAGGAAATCCTACTTATCTAAATGGAAGAGGTTTTCTGTTCGGTGTCTTTCTCGTGACCCACTTTCTGTGGATGTTCCTTTTGTTCCTTATTTGTGTGAGTTGCTCGATGCTAGTTTGGCCTATTCTATTAAGGGCCACTTATCAGCTCTTTCTGCTTGTCTACCTTTAACTCCCCCTTTATCTTCTAGGTTTGCGGCTAAGCAATTTCTTAAAGATGTCGTTAATATTAGACCTCCCAGCAAGCATGTTCCTTCTCCCTGGGATCTTAATTTTGTTCTGGAAAAATTGATGCGGGCTGCTTTTGAGCCTGCTGTTTCAGCTTCCTTGCAACATTGTTCTTGGAAGGCAGTTCTTTTGTTAGCTCTTACTTCTGCCAGATAGGTGTCTGAGTTGCAAGCCCATATGGCTTGTCCATCTTTTTTGATATTTCATGAGAACAAGGGTGTCCTTGCCTACTAATCCTTCTTTCCAGCCCAAGGTGGTTAATGAGTTGTCACTTAATCAGTCTATTAATCTGCCTACTTTTTTTTCCCCACTCCACAATCTGACAGTGAGAGGGTGCTGCATACCTTAAATGTGTATAGACAGCTCAGATTTTATTTGGTTAAAACTAAAGATCTGAAGTAGGCACTTCATTTGTCAGCAACCTTTGGGATACGGATCCGATCTCGGATCCGAGCCGGCAACTTCTACCACAGCATAGCTCCTCCCTTTACCCATAATCCACTGCCAACCCTGACTGACCCCAGATCTAGTTTGCCGCGCTTCAAGCTACAAGCTGGATTTTCGAGCTCCTGCTACTTAGTGGATTTGTGTGAAAAATTTTCTATTTTAATCCCCCTTTTCTTCGTGCGAGTGAAAGCGAGTGTTTAGGTACCCCATAGCCCTTTATCTCTCTCAATTTAATTTAATTTAATTTAATTTAATTTGTGGTTATTTTTCCTCCCTGCCTTTGCTGGTCGTAGTGCGTGTTTGAGGTGTGTGTAGGGGCCTGGTGAGTGTGTTTCTGTGCTACTATGTCGGAGGCCCCTAAAGCCATATTTTCAAAGTGCACCAAGTGTGGCCATAAGCTTTCACTGGCAGATGGCCACACCCGGTGTGTTAGGTGCCTTGGGGTTGAACACCTCTCCTCGGGATGCGCGATTTGTGCGGCGTTCAACCCCAGGGCACTTAAGGACCGGAGGTCGAAGCTGATTCTGGCGGGCCTTTTGCCCCCGGATTCGGCTCTGGCCTCCTGTGCTTCTGTGGCCGCTACCCAGCCCTCGGTGGCAGCCACCCCTGCCTCCCTCCCTCCGGTCAGGACTCAACCTCCCGCTTCGGCTCCGGAGGAGAGGGAGGCCAGGAAAGCCAAACAGAGAGAAGCACCATAAGCGGCGGGCCGAGGACTCCTCCTCTGCCCCGCCCGCCAAACGAGCTTCTCCCTCCAGAGCTTCTGGATCACCTCCTCCTCTGCTCCGGTCCCCTTGCTTCTCACCGGGACCCAAGGAGGAGGCGACCCGGTCCCCGTCGAGGTCATCGAGGTGGCACTCTAGGTCTGCCTCGGTGGCCTCTTCGAGGTCCACTTTTAGCATGTCAGATGCAGACATGGACCGGATGATGAGGAGGTTCATACAGGCCCAGCTGCAGATGGGAGTGCTCTTGCCTCTCCCCCCTCTGGGGGGGAGCTCGACACCATATTTTGCTCCAATCACTCCTTCTCCGACCCGCTTTCCAGGTTCGGAGCCGAGCCACGTTGGATCCGGGGGTGGGTCGGAGCTGACAGTACTGGGTACTTCGGCCCCGACTGGTCCCTCGAGCTTGTCTGATCCGACCTCTCGGAGCCGTGGACTGAGCTTCGGATCCGAGGGATTTGGTGTGACTTCGGCTCCGTCCCGGTCGGAGCACACGGGTCCTTCGGATCCGATGGTCTCGGCCCCGAGTCCGGTCCCCACTTCGGATCTGAGTGGGAGTCGACTCTCTGATCCTATCGAGGGCGACTCCCCCTCGGCTTTCGCTGTGGTGGAGAGGCCACTGTTGAGTGCATCCGGGCCTCCGGTCCTGGCTTCGGCTCCCCCCTGCACTCCCTCTCAGCTGGTTCAGGCTCCCATCACCCGGCCTTCGGGGCAGCCTGCTTCAGCGCCTCTGGGTGTTCCTTTGGAACATGACATTGCTGGTGAGACTTCCTCGGACAGCCCCCCCCGAGGAGGTTCCTCACAAGGCTAAGTGTAAGAGGAGGCACGTGGACTCCCCCGAGTCCCTTACGGAAGATACGGACTTAGATGAAGGGGAAGGCTCCCCAAGGTCACCCCCCGAGGATGTCTCCTTTGGAGACATCATGGAAATGCTCAGGATTAGGGGAGGGTGGTCTGCCCCCAAGGCTTCCTCCGATGAGTCCGTATTCCTAGAGGCGTTCGAAGCAGGGCCATCTACCTCTTGGGTGTCCCCTCCCCCCGACCCCCTGGTGGACCTTATCTCCACCAGGGCTTGGAAGGAGCCGGACACTGTAGAGCCAGTCCCCAAGCGCCCAGATAGGATCCTAAGTCCCCCTGCGGAAAGAACCCACTGGAGCAGAGGTCCCCCCGTGGATGCCATGTTGGTGGTGGCGGCCACCAAGAGGGAGTTGGCTCAGGAGAGCTCCGCGGTCCACCCACCGAGCAAGGAGTCTCGGGCGATGGACTGCCTTGGGAAGCGAGACTTCAGTTCAGCAACCTTCTCCATGAGGGCGCTGAACTGTATGGCACACGTCATCCGGATGCAGCGAGATCTAATAAAAGAATACGCTGCCTCCCCCCCAGAGTCCATGTCGGAAGAGGACAAGCAGCTGTACTCCTCCCGAATGTCCACTCTACGTTCCATTTCTAACACCTCTATATGGCTCTTGTCTCACGCCATGGAAGGAGCTGCTAGAGCTTGCGGAGCCGGCCTGGTAATGAGGCGCCAAGCCTGGCTCCGACATTGTGACTTCTCGGAACCCTTTAAGGCGTCATTCGAGAATGCCCCCTTTGATGGTTCTGCACTGTTTGGGAAAACCGTTCGCGACACTTTAGTCCAGAGCGAGAAAGACGGGAAGACATTGTCTGCCATCGGAGTCCGCTTCTCTGCTCCCCAGAGGTCCTTTTCTAAGAACCAAAAGGGTCAGAAGAAGATGTGGTTCCGGAAATCGCATCAGTCCCAGTCTGCTCCGGACAACCAGTCCTCTCGTGGCAGAGGAGGACAGGGAGGACGCCGCCCTAGAGGCAGAGGGGGTCCCAGAAATTTTGGGTCCAGAGAACCCTTCTCTGAGAGGCCCACGCAGAACCCCTGAGGGGTTGCCTGGCTGCTGCACTCTGGAGGCAGTCGGGGGGCGTCTTTCGAGGCACCTAGCAATGTGGGAGTCCATAACAACAGATCGCTGGGTGCTTCGCATCATACCCAGAGGTTACCAAATTCCCTTTATTGTAACCCCCAAAACCAGAAGCCTCCCCGACGTACCACCCAATCAGAGGGAGGCGGCTGCTACAGAAATTCAGCAGCTTTTACAAAAAAGAGCCATCCAACCCGTCCCCCCAGATCAGCTCAGATCAGGGTTTTACTCCAGGTTCTTTCTGGTGCCAAAAAAGACGGGGGACTTGAGGTCCATCCTTGACCTCTCTCTCTTGAACCTGGCAGTACCCAAAGAAAAGTTACGGATCGTCACGCTACAATCTATTCTCCCCCTGTTATGGGAGAACGACTGGATGTGCTCGATAGACCTCAGCGTACTATCACATTCTTGTGGACAGACGCTCCAGGAGGTTCCTCCGCTTCCGGCTGGGAGCCAGTCACTTTCTGTTCAGGGCCCTCCCCTTCGGTCTCGCCTCAGCCCCCAAGGTGTTTACCAAAGTCTTGGCGGTTATAGCGGCCCACCTGAGGCTTCAGAGAATTCAGGTCTTTCCATACCTGGACGACTGGCTCCTCATCGCCCCCAACAAGGCATCTGCTCTGTTCAGGCTGGGATTACTTCCTCAATCTTGCTCCACGCCTAGGGTTGACTGTCAACATGGCCAAATCCTCTCTGGCTCCTACACAGGTAATAGATTTCATAGGGGCGAGATTGGATTCCAGACTAATGCTTGCTTTCCTGACTCCCGATCGGCTTCATAACCTGAGGTTGCATGTTCAGGCCATTCTCCAACTTCCTGCTCCACCGGCGGAATTGATCCTGAGGGCTCTAGGGTCCATGGCGGCAGCAATTTCTCTGCTGCCCCTAGCCCGTCTAAATATGAGAGTCCTGCAGTGGACCCTCCAGGTGCAATGGTCCCTGTCTCGCAACCCCCTGTCACATCCCATTCCCCTAAGCAGGGCTTGCAGAGGGTCGCTCGTGTGGTGGCTCCAGTCCCCTAGCCGCCTTCACACGGGATGACCATTCTCGATGCCTCCCCCTGTCGCCACAGTGACCACGGACGCCTCTCGCCTGGGGTGGGAGGGGGCACTATTCAGGCAGAACGGTCCAAGGCACATGGAACGACAGAGACCTCCTTGCATATCAATGTCCTAGAGATGAGGGCGGTGCTTTTGACGTTGCAGGCACTTCACAGCCTTCTTCCGATTGGGACGATTGCGATACAAACGGACAACATGTCAGTTGTCTGGTACATCAACAAACAGGGGGGAACCAGGTCTTATCCTCTTTGTCGCGAGGCCATGAGAGTGTGGGAATGGGCAATATCCACCAACCGCTTTCTCATTGCAACGCAGATTCCGGGATGGTCCAACATCCTAGCAGACAGGCTCAGTCATTCGATTCTGACCCCATACGAATGGTCTCTCAATCCTCTAGTAGCGAAGCAAATATTTGCCCAATGGGGGCAACCCTGTTGCGATCTTTTTGCCTCTCCTTCAAATACCAAATGCAACAGTTACTTCGCTCTAATCCCCCCTCAGGGGGAGTCCCCGTGAGACACTCTAGTACATGCTTGGCCTCCCGGTCTCCTTTACGCTTACCCTCCATTGCCCATGTTGCTGAAACTCTTACAGAAAGCCAGTCGGTTGGGGAGCAAAATGATCCTCATTGCCCCATTCTGGCCTCGTCAAACGTGGTTCCCGTACCTGTGGTCTCATCTGATTCATCCACCCTGGATTCTGGATCCCCTCCCGGATCTCATTACTCACCCTCTGGGTCTTCGGACCCCCAACCTGGTCAACCTCAAGCTGACTGCTTGGTTGCTCCAGTTCCACTCCTGATAAGGACTCCCGGAATCTCCTCAACAGTCAAAGCCATCCTAGTAGCATCACACAAACTGTCCACCAGAAGGGTCTATCTGAGTAAGTGGAAACGTTTCTCCATCTGGGCGGAGCACCATCACTTAGATCCTTTCACGGCGCCTCTTACGTCAGTTTTGGATTTTCTAACTACCCTTTTTCATCAGGGGGCTAGCTGCTCTACAGTCAAGGTACAACTAGCAGCGATTTCGCATTATCATGTAGGGCATGAATCGGGCCCTCTAATTACCTCCAAGCTCTGTAAAGCTTTCCTCAAGGGTACCTTCCTTCTCAGACCTCCGGTCAGGGAGGTAGTACCCCCATGGGATTTATCTTTGGTTCTACAGGCCTTGACAAGCCCCCCTTTCGAGCCGGCGGCTACAGTTGATCTTAAATACCTCTCTTGGAAGACTGCCTTCCTGGTGGCCATTACTTCAGCTAAAAGGGTCTCTGAGCTTCAGGCTCTCTGTATTACACCGCTGTATTTGGCCTTCCATCAGGATAGAGTTTACCTCAGGATTAATCCGTCCTTTCTGCCTAAGGTATCTTCGGAAGCCAATATTAATCAATCTATTAATCTTCCTGTATTCTTTCCCAACTATCAGAACAAAGGAGAGTACAAACTGCATTCTTTGGATGTGCACAGACAATTGCGCTTTTATATTCATCGAACTGCTGGTCATAGGCAATCTGACCAGTTGTTTGTCTCCTTTGCCAAAACCAATTTAGGCAAGTCAGTTTCTAAAGTTACCCTGTCACGGTGGATAGCTAGTTGTATCCTCTTGGCATATGAGAGTTCGGGAAGGCCTGCACCTCAGGGAGTCCGCGCTCATTCTACTAGGGCCGTCGCTACTTCGGCGGCTTTTAGATCTAGGGTCCCCTTGGATGATATTTGTTCCGCAGCCACTTGGGCTTCATCTCATACCTTTATCAGCCATTACAAACTGGATGTTGTCTCCAGAGGTAGGGCGTCCTTTGGCTCTGCAGTGCTCCGGAATATTCTTCCATAATGGCCACCCAGGATTCAGGTAGCTGGGGACTCTGTCCCAAAGGTTGCTGACAAATGAAGTGCCTACTTCAGATTAAGAAGTTATGTACTCACCATAACGTTCCATCTGAGTAGGTATCTTCATTTGTCTGCAACCATCCCCCCCCCCTCCTTCCCCCTGACCTATATGATTCTGTTTAGGATCTGTCTTGGGTAAGCCCCTTCCGGGGCACAGTAACAGTTGTTATATCGGGCAAACTTGATCTGAGGTCAGTCAGGGTTGGCAGGGGATTATGGGTAAAGGGAGGAGCTAGGAGCTCGGATCTATGCTGTGGTAGAAGTTGCAGGCTCGGATCCGAGATCGGATCCGTATCCCAAAGGTTGCAGACAAATGAAGATACCTACTCAGATGGAACGTTATGGTGAGTACATAACTTCTTAGTATCATAGTCTGACGAGATGTTCATCGTGTTTCACTGTTGCAGTCATTACTCTTGGGTTATCCTGCTGGCAGGCTACCCGCAGTCGGCCTGTATTCCAAAGTCCTGGTCCGGCGTCTGTTGCTGTCGCCTCTTCCCTGACGTCAGTGCGCCAGGGGTATAAAAGATGCAGCCGATGCCATTTTCCCCAAGTCTTTCTTGCTGCGCGGTGCCCGAAGCAAAAGCAGTTCGCAAGTGCCGGTCGGCCGACTCCTGAGATTTCCAAATCCGAATTTCAGAACCGAAGTCTTCATTAAAGCTAAGTACCCCGTTGGGGAAACTTTTTTTCTTGTTCCGGACCGATGTCAGAAAAAGTTAACAATTGTATTTCTTGTGGGAAGCAAATGCCTCATAAGGATTTTCACTGTTACTGTATTCCTTGCCTAGGCCCTGATCACAACATTGCTAGCTGTCGGTTTTGTGCCAGATTTAACCAACGCACTATTAAGCGTCGGTTCGATTTTGCATTTCATTACTTTGGCCGAAGATTTAACTATATAATGCTGTCAGAACAGCAGACGACCGGAGTTTACAAAAAACGCAAGGACAAGAAAAAGGAAAGGCATCTGAGGTCCAAAACCGACGACGAGGCCTCTGTTAGGCCAGTCGCCGGTTCTCATTGAGGTGCTTTCACAGTCCCTGGCGCCCGCTACCTCAGAGCCACAGGCCGCTACTGACTTCCACGTGGAGCCGACTGGGCCTCTGGGTACTCAAGGTATTGGACACTCGGAAATCATCCCCTCAAATGGGTCCGGAGCCGCTGAGCAGGCATCGGCTTCTGAGGGTGTCTTCAGACCTACACAGTTATGTTAATTAAACCATCTTCAGCTTCAAAGACTAAAGCAGCTCTAAAGACAAAGAAGCAAGTACAGCATTCTCCTACTCAGACTTCCATGCCTAAAAAAACAGATGCTTAAAATGGCCGAAGACCTAATTACTTTGATCAGGGGTTCCCATCCCCCTCCTGATAAGAGGCCTAGGTAAGAGACCGAATATGCATACCATGAGAGAGCATTTCCACTGGGAGAGCCAAGATTACTCTGAATCTAAGAAAAGGCTCAGAGACTTTCTGCTACTTCCTCAGCACAGACCCCTTGCTATTCCACCTGTTCTAGACATTGTAGACTATGTATTTTCAGAGTCCGGCCTCTCTCCTGACTCTTTACACCCTGCACCTGCTAAGCCAGACCAATATTACAGGGTTCCGGATTCTCATAAATTCCTATATAAAAACCCCGCTGCTGACCCAGAAACTATTTCTCAAGGCCCCAAAGGGGTCAAAGCTTTCACTGCAAAAACCCTGTCCCCTCTGATAGGGATTCTAGGGCACTGGACAGATGGGGGAAAAAAGTTTACACTTCTGCTACCTTGGCTGTAAGGGCCTTAAATTGTCAGTTTCATATGCTTAAATATCAGCAATACTTAATGCCACTGCTTAAACAGAAAATGTTGACAAATACTGAATGTTCAGAGAACAAGGAATTGCAGGATTTATTGCATACAGCTGAAGAAGTGGGAAAGCATACTTTGCAATGTGGTTATGATTCACTGGAGGCCTCTTGCAGGGCTGCTGTTGCAGGTTCTGCTATTAGAAGGCATGCTTGGTTAAAGGAACAGAATCTGCCTGATCATGTTAAAGCAAAATTATTAGATGCCCCATTACAGCATGATACTTTGGTGCTAAAGCAGAAGAGGTGTTGAAGAAAATGGAGGATAAAGCGAAATCCATGCAGACAGTTAAGGATTTCTTACAGGTCCAGCCACCCAGATTTAGCAGGAACTGGCCTTCAAAAAATTGGTCCTTTCCAGTGTCAGACAGACCACAAAGAGGCAGATCTCCACCCCAAGGCTCATACAGCCCTAAACAATGGGGTGCTCCTACCTCCAAAAGCAGAGAAGACCAATCACAACCTTACAGGAAACAGTCCCAATGACTTTCCTCTGTCAGATCCAAGCACTTTTCTTTTGGCAGCCCCCTTAGGGGGAAAACTAGCACTTTTTTCATCAAATTGGCAAAAGGTTACCCAAGACAAATGGGTCTTGAACATAATGTCCCAAGGCTACAGGTTCCATTTTCACACCCTACCAAGGGCAAAAGGTATGCCAGACCTGCCAAACAATCAATGGACAGAGGCACAAAAGCAAATTACAGCCCTCATGGACATGAGGGCCATTCAACAAGTACCACAACAAGAGCAGGGGCAAGGATTTTACTTCAGACTTTTCTTAGTGCCCAGAAAGGACAAAAACTGGAGACCAATACTAGACCTGTCTATACTGAACTCGTTTCTGGAGGTTCCAAAATTCAAGATGTTGACTCTACAGTGGCTACTGCCTATGCTGGGCAAGAAGGCTTGGCTCGTAACTTTGGACCTAAAAGAGGCATTCCTGCATGTTCCAATCAGACAATCTCTTGCAGAAGATACCTCAGATTCATAGCTGGCTCAATGCACTACCTATTCTCTGCACTGCCCTTTGGCTTATCTACTGCGCCCAGGGTCTTCACAAAATGCCTGGCACCGGTAATTGCATTTTGCAGACAAAGAGGAATTCAAATAAATCTCTACTTGGACGACTGCCTTATTCAAGCAGAGAACAAAGACATTCTTTTAAAGCATCTGCTGTTTGTAAAAAGATTACTAGTTTGCCTAGGGTACACAGTAAACGAAAATAAATCAAAACTAGTACCCTCACAGGAGATAATATTCCTGGGTGCAAGCTTAAATACAACTGTCCAGATGGCTTATCTCACATCAGACAAACAAAAACAACTGACTTCTTACTTCAAAAAAATTGGCAACAAAGACCCAGTTATCTGCAAGGAAATTCCTGCAGGCCTTGGGTTTCATGGCATCCTGCATTCTACTAATTCCATATGCCAAACTGCATATGAGGAAACTACAATGGTATCTAAAAAGTGTTTGGACTCCACATTGCCACAGCCTGGAGACAGTAATTACCCTCATTCCCTGCCTACAACAGGAGTTTCGATGGTGGGCAGAGGCCTGTTACCCCAACAAGGGTCTACCATTCACTCTACCCACAGCCAGACAGACACTGACAACGGATGCATCAGATTATGCCTGGGGGGCCCATATGGCAGGAAAATGTATTCAGGGCACATGGCCAGCAAGCCAGATGCATCTTCACATCAATCAAAAAGAGATGCTAGCTGTTCAGAATTCCCTGACAGCTTTCAAGGATCGACTTCATCCAGGACAGCTACTGATAAAGACAGACAATACTACGGTTATGTGGTACATAAACATGCAGGGAGGTACACATTCCTACCCCCTCTGCAGACAAGCAATGACCTTATGGGACACAGCATTGGCTTATCAAGTTCACCTGCAAGCGCAATTCCTGCCAGGAAAAACAAACACTCTGGCAGACGAACTAAGCAGAAACCTCATGGATCCCCACGAGTGGAAACTGGATCCACAAGTCTTCAGCATGATAACAAGGAAATGGGGATGCCCAGACATAGATCTATTTGCCTCCCCTCACAACTGCCAATTACAGAGATTTTGCACAAGGATTTATCGCAAACAAGCATGGAGAGTGGACGCCCTATCCTTCAGCTGGAAAAATCTGACAGTATATGGCTTTCCTCCACTGCCTCTCCTTCCCAGGGTACTCCTAAAGGTCAGACGAGAAGCCAAAAATGATACTGATTGCACCAGACTGGCCACGCCAACACTGGTACCCAATCCTAAAGAGCCTGTCTCAAGGTTCAGCATGGATATTGCCTCAAACTTCTCACTTGCTGAGCCAACAAAACAATCAGACCCTGCACAGCCAACTCAGGAGTTTAAATCTGGCAGCATGGCGGATAATGTAGCCATTCAGAACACTCCTCTTTCAAAAGCTGTTATGGATGTTAATCTTGGAGGCCAGGAGGCCCAGTACCAGAAAGTCTAATGCAGAAAAATGGAAGAGATTCTGTGCTTGGACCAGGAACAAGGCATTGACACGTATGTACTAAATATCCCTCTATTTTACAATACCTAACTGAGATGCTGGACAAAGGCCTTTCTTTTTCATCAATTAAGATTCATGCCTCTGCCATTTCAGCCCATTACAATACGGAACCACCTATCTTTTCTCATCCTTTAATAAGGCAGTACCTCAGAGGGGCCAAAAACATCAGGCCTCCAAGGAGAGCACCAATTCCGGCATGGGACCTCAATTATGTCTTGGAAAAACTCACACTGCCTCCTTTTGAGCCAGCCTCAACAGCGGATATAAAATTCATATCCTGGAAAACAGCTCTGCTCCTAGCAATAACCTCTGCAAGATGAGTCTCAGAGTTACAAGCACTCATGGCTGTGGAACCTTTTATCATTTTTCATCCTGACAGGGTTTCTCTGAGGACAAACCCAACTTTCATGCCTAAGGTGGTGTCCAGTGTGGCCCTCAACCAAACAATTTACTTTCCTACCTTTTATCCAAACCCACAGAACAAGGGTGAGAAACTTCTGCATTCTTTGGACATACACAGGCAGCTACACTTCTATTTGGACAGAACTAAAGCTTTCAGAAAGACTGAGCAACTTTTAGTGTCATATGCTGCAGGATCACAAGGAAAGGCTATCCCAAAACAGTACCAACCAAAGACATCTTAGAGGCTGCAACTTGGAGTTCAGTGCACACTTTTACAAAGCACTACCACTTACCTCTTTATTCTAAATCCAGAGCAGGCTTTGCCACTGCAGTTCTACAGGGCCTCATAGCCTCTCCTAATCCTATTTAGGCCAGCCACCCATCCTCAGCTTTGGGATTCAACCCAAGAGTAATGACTGCAACAGTGAAACACGAACATAGTACAGTTGTGTACCTACCATAAATGTAGATGTTCGAGTGTATTCACTGTTGCAGTCCAGGTTACCCTCCCACCATCCCCCTTTCTTTTGCTGGGGTTTATCTGCACTTCTCTATTCTATACAGCCTATGTGGTGTATTTGTCTGTAGATGAAGGAAATGTTTCTTTACTGCATGTATGTTTATTGGCATAATATATTTAGCCTACCATTTTGGGGGCACCTTACATCTGGAGCAAGAAAAACTAAAGAAAATGGCGTCGGCTGCATCTTTTATACCCCTGGTGCACTGACGTCAGGGAAGAGATGACCGCAACTGACGCCAGACCAGGACTTTGGAATTCAGGCCGACTGCGGGTAGCCTGCCAGTAGGATAACCCAAGAGTAATGACTGCAACAGTGAATACACTCTAACATCTACCTTTGTGGTAGGTACACAACTGTACTGTTTCCTTTCATCCTAGGTCTTTAGGGTTGGCTGTTTCCAAGCAAACTATTTCCACTTGGATTTCAAAGGTTATTTCCTTTTGTTACACTTTTCATGGCGAGAGCCTTCCTTCTATAAAAGCTCATTCCACTAGAGCTGTGGCTTTTTCTGGTGCTTTTTTCAAGGGCTTAGACACTAATTCTGTTCTTGAAGCTGCTACCTGGACTTGTGTGCATACCTTTACCAAATATTACCAGTTGGGTGGTATCTCCAGAGCTAGAGCTGGTTTTGCTGCTGCCATTCTTCATGGCTTTTTGGAGGGCTCTGCTACTTCCTCCTCCCAGGTTTCTTCTTGAGCTTTTGCACACTCCCATCCTTACAAGGACATATTACAATTGTGTAAAATCTTACCGTAACGGTAGATGTCCTTCCCTTCACCACTGCAATTGTTCTGAGAATGGTACGCCTGAACGTCACCTTTATGCCCTACCTTACGCAACAAGTGCACAGGTGACGTTTAGCGTACCTTAAAGCAACAGTAGACTTTTGTAAACTGGCCGGACAGAGGGCTTCACAGA
This sequence comes from Protopterus annectens, assembly GCF_019279795.1. Classification (NCBI taxonomy): domain Eukaryota; kingdom Metazoa; phylum Chordata; order Ceratodontiformes; family Protopteridae; genus Protopterus; species Protopterus annectens. The sequence continues at coordinate 596,702,507 of NC_056726.1, forward strand.
AGGGAATCCCCATTCATAAGGAATACTGCAGCTGTGAAGGCAAGGACATAGACTGTTATGATAATATTTTACAAAACTGTACTTTTTGCTACTAGGGATGATTGCACGTAGGAGTATAAAAAAAGGCAGGAGGGAATTTGGAACTTATTAGAAAAAATTGTCAAAGGAATCAAGCTGGGAGCAAATAACTAGAGAGGGAAAGGTCATAGAGTAGATTGAGGCCAAACAGAAGTTTGAACTAAAGGTTAGAAACCACGAGTATAGGCAAAGAGAAAAGGAGAGTTTTTATTTGAGTCTAGAACAGAAGCTGCTGTTTAAAAGGGGGTAATTAATAGGGGCATATAAAATTATTGTATGTTGAATATAAGAATCAATCAGAGGACGTTAGAAAAGATTGGGAAGAGAGACTGGAAAGGCAATTTACAAAAGAACAGTGACAATGACATCTGTATGGCTCCCAGGTATGACAAACTCCAGAACATTAAGGATTTTGCTCCTTGGAGGTGTTTGCATAGTAAGAGAATTTTTTCCCTCGGGTATATACAGCAAATACTGAAGGTGTAATGGAAAACAGAGCAGTAACTAGGAATCCGTTTTGGGTGTGTAACAATTTTGCAGATATTAAAAATACCTATGATGTACTGTTGTCAGAAATGTTGTGGGAATAAAGGGCTGTAACTAAAGAAATGATTCTTTTGAGCTGAGACGCAGGATCTGAATTGCCTTTATGTAGCAAGGCTGTATTAATTTTAATGAAACTGGCTGCCAAAAAAGCAATTATTAGAAAATGGAATCAAAAATCTAAATCAACTGTAATTGAATTGTGGAATATTGTAAAGGATACAAACACATACAGGTGGTATCTTTAGAAAAGGGAAAGGAGCAGATTACATTGAAATTGAATTTCTGGGAACAATACAAGCAGAATAATGTTCATGAGGAGGATTGACGTTTAAGGCAGTGATTGAGCAGTTTATGTAATGTTTTGCAGGTAGTATTCGTTAAAAAGGTAGGAAATGCATACGTAATGTAGAAGGCATAAATATGAAAAATGTTAATGTTTTATTGTCCGTCTTAAGTGGTAATGTAGTTTTTCTTTCGGCTTTTCCCGGTTAGGGATCGCCACAGCGGAGCTCTGGTTCACGATTGATTGGCAGTAGAGTTTTATAGTGCCGAGATGCCAGCTCGATGCCCAACTTTCAACGAAGGCACGCCCATTCATGCATATCTTTTGAACGCTACTTGACCGCGGGGAGGACATGCAGACTCAACACAGAAGACGCTCCAGCTGAGAATCGAACGGGAGAACCTCTTGCTGTGAGGCGACAACGCTACCACTGCACCACTGCGGCTTAAGTAAAGCTGCTTAAAAAAGTAATACATTGGAACTTGGTGTGTTGGGGCTGCTGTATTGTGCTTCTGGGCAGCAGGAGTCCGAAAAGAGGTAAGTTTTGCTTTGTTTTACTGCCTTTCCCCTTTTCTCTTTGTTTGTGCTATCTTGGGGTTGGTTTATGTAGAGACTGGGGGCATAGTGGAAGAGGCCTTGCATGGGGGGGGGCATGTGGGTTTGCTTCCCTATATAAGGACTTTATTTTATTTGTTTTATTTAACATTTGTTAACTGGGAAAGTCCTACTTGGAACAAAGCCAATTTTTAGCGGAGGCCTGGGGAGAACTGCTCTAGACGCACGTATTTGAACGTGGGAGGAATCCGGAGCACCTGGAGGAAACCCACACGAATGCAGGGAGGACATACAGACTCCACACAGAAGGCTCTCCAGCGGAGAATCGAACCTGAGAACCTCTTGCTGTGAGGCGACAACACTACCGCTGCACCACTGCGCTGACTTACTTATTTAGAGGTGTTTGAGATTTGTTCAGTGTCACTATATTGTTATGCAGTTTTGTGTAGCTTTAGATGTTTTCACTGTAATAAATCTTAGGTTGATTTTAAATGACACGAGGTAGTGGATCCGATACAGTGTTTTGGTTACTCTGTAAATATAGAACAGTAAAACTATTTTTTTTAATAATACTACTGACTGGCTTTCTGACAAGCATATGCCTGATGTGAGACACAAAGTTGCATATGTTCATAAAGCTTTCCAGAAGCACCAATTTAAAAAAGCTAAACCTTTTGTAATAGTGTCATAAAATGTTCTTACTGGGAAGCTTGTTCTGTTGCCAAATAAACAGTTTTACACACACACACACACACACACACACACACACACACACACACACACACACACACATTGAGGTGAGCAGTTGCATCTGATAACTGAGCAAGCATTTTGTTTCACTGTCACAATATCGAGCTTTCAGTTGCATGGACACTGTAGAACAAAACAAAATCTTTTTAAAAGGGCATTACTAATTTGTAGTGAGATACAGTGTGCATATGTAAGAAACAAAAGCGTTTCAAACAGAACAGGACATTTGAAAGATACCTCTCAACTGTTCCTGATTTTTGCCCTGTCCATTGTAAAAATGTTTGATTCACTGATCACTTGAGCATTACAGTTGGTCAGTGTAGGACAGACATTAGCATATCATACTTTATTTTTCAGAAAATGCATGCAGATGCAAAACCTATTATTTTGTTACATTTTAAAATATTCTAATTCACTTAAAAAGCTGTCTGATTTTGAGTCTTTGTACGTGCCTTAGTTAATTTTGCTTTGTCCTCCACTTTTGATCAGAAAAGTTTGAGATCTGTAGGGCGAAGCATTTTTAATAGGAAGTTTTTATAACTGTTCATCTGTCAGCAAAATAACACTTTGAGGTGAAGTTGCATCAGATGAAGAATAAATTTCCTCTTGATTGTCGGTGCCGTGTTAACAAGCTCTTGATTGCAGAGTGAAATGTGGGACAGCAAAATCATTTTTAAAGGATGTTATTTTTAAAGGATGTTATTGACTGAATTGTTCTGACGAGTTCCCTGACAACAGTTTTGAGTAGTATAATACCCCTCATTCTCCCCGGACTCAGTTTTGGCAAGTAAATTAACACCAAACATAAAACAAAATCATAATTGTGATCTGATTAATTTACTTACTACCAACATAACACAGTAAAACTTGCTAAGTGTTATGTACAAAATATGTACAGAGGAAGAAAGCGTACTGTCTTTGTCCATAATACTTGGCTGCAGTTATTCTTTTTTTTTTTTTTTTTAACACCGCAATAAAGTATGAATTCCCAAATCCACCAAATTGCTTTTAGTTATCTGCTGCAAGTAGTCTAATTTCCTACCCTGCCAGCTAAATAGATACTTTGTTTGTTTATATTTTGTTATCCGGGTGCGTGGGCTTGTACGAGAACCTTTTCAGCCACTTCTCAGGCCAGATGGTAAAAACACAAATTTACATCACAACAATTGGAACAAAATACATAAAACATATTCTAGGTTACAGTCCGGGTTTCCCACAGGGTTCTGTTCTAGGCCCATACTTTTGTATCTTTCAGATCTATCTTTTTCATCTGAGGTGTTCTACAGTCTGTATGTAGATTGATTGAAAATGGGTAATCTTATTACATGTGTTTAAAGATAGAGCGTGTATACGAAAGAACTTGACTACATTGATCATTAGGGCACATGAAAATAATATGCTAATAAATCAAGACTTTAGTGTATGAGACTTGGGAGACCTAGGTTAAAAGGTGAATATTTAGTACAGCACACAGTGATTGAAACTATAGATTCATTTAAGGGTAGATCCAGTTTTGAGTTTTTCTGATATCAAGCAATTGGTTATTGATAGTTATAGAAGTATATAGTTTATATAAAAAGATTTATAAAGTTTAGGAAATCATAAGTGGAAGGTCATTAAGATACGTTAGACCCCAACCGAGTATGGAATAACAATATGGAAATGTTATGAGAAAAAGCATGAGTAAATTGGAAGTATACCAAGGACATCCATGGATGTGAAAATTTAGCTTATTATGAAATGCTATAATATATGAATGTGTGCAGTGTCATACAGACATTTAAGAGGAGACATATTCAGGTATATAGGGCATTTAGCGACCACTACCGCTGGGAATGGTTAGAGCTGTCAAAAATTAACACTATGTAGGAATGAGAGGTGTACTCATTGGTTCTCTGAGAGAGCAGCTGATGCATGGAATAAACTACCAAATTACATTATAATGAAAGTGTCTAAACTAGTGCTTGCTTTAGAGTAGCTGTTTTGGTATATTGGCAGGCATTATTGCTTGTGCCTGAAATAGTTGTATGTGTGTATGTATGTATGTATGTATGCAAAGCCTGTACAGTGGCAGGTATAGCAAATACAAACCTACACAAATCATTGAACCACTATTATACTGAGGAAAATATACAAAGAAAAACAAGTTAAGAGAAAAGGTGTTTGAACCACTGCTATGTTGAGAAAGTAGTGGCAATAATACCCATTTGTTGGTCGACCCACTGGACATATAGTCCCTTTTCAGTGGTGGTGAACCGGGAGCAGTGTCTGGTTAAGTGTGTTGCTAAGGTCAAATAATGGGGAGAGCTGAGGGAATGAAAGCCTGCACCTCTGGAACTACAGCTCACAGCCTTAACCTCCTGTAACAGACTATTGTATGTTACTTGCAAATTTGTAAACATAATGTTTTCAGAACAACTATCTGTATAACTGGGAACATGTTTAAATAATTAACTGCTTACTACTTAAAGACATTGGATAATGGGCCTAAAATTAATCTTTATTTGTAAAGCAAGTGAATTGGTATTCCTCAGCTAAGTGAGCCATCAACTTTATTGTTTCACTTGATTAAGATTATCCAGGGCTGTAATGTTTTAATCAAGTTGTCCGAAAATGAAGGAGCACGTTTATAAGAGGATTTCTCATAATATGTCTTAAGTCAGAATTGTGGTCGATTTTTAGTTTGAGAGAGTTTGTATTAACACTGGGAGTAATGAGTGTTTTTTAAAGCAAAACAATAAAACTAGTCTGTGAAACTGTTTAGTAATCCAAATTAGTTTTATTTTCCTACCCCACAGTAATAAAGTTGTAGATGTTCATCATATTGATTACTGCTACAGTAGCCTTCGCTATATGGGCTATATCCTGCCAAGGATATTAGTCGGGCAGCTTGCAAAGCTTCAGGGCAACTTCCACACACCCATACTGTTAGACAGTTAGAGGCGTTTCAGCAGGTCTGCTCATGAATTCTCCTCTTTCAATGCATTCTCAAGTCAAGATGTTTTTTTTAAAAGTGCTTCACATAAGAGGCCTCCAAAAAAACTGGATCCCCTCTTTGGGATCTTAATTTTTTGTTAGAGAAGCTAACACTTGCTCCATTTAAACCATCCAACGTCTGACTTGAGGATGTTCTTCATGCTTCACTGTTGCAGTCATTACATTTTGGTTATCTGCTTGCAGGTAGCCCTCAGTCCGCCTGATTAACAAAGTCTTGGGTCCTGCGTCTATTGCTGTCCCTTCTTCCATGATGTCTGGTTGTCAGGGGTATAAAACATGCAGCCGATGCCATTATATCAGTCTTTCTTGCCATGTGGTGCCCGAAGCAGTTCGCAAGTGCCGATCGGCCAACTCCTGAAATGTTCGTTTTCGAGTTTCAGAACCGAAGTCTTCAACTAAAGCTAAGTACCCTGTTGGGGAAACCTTTTCTTGCTCTTTACCGATGTCAGTAAAAGTTAATAAATGCATTACTCGTGGAAAGCAAATACCTCATAAAGACTTTCATTCGTACTGTATTCTTGCCTAGGCCCTGACCATGACATACCTTGCTGTCGGTTTTGTGCTTTATTTAATCCGTGCATTATCCATCGTCTGTATATTTTCACCTCTAAATATTCCGGTTCTTTGTTTAATTTTCCAGAAATGTCGTCTGTTAGCCATCCGACTACCAGGATTCCGAAAAAAAACTGCAAAGATGAAGACAGAGACAGGCCGCCGAGACGCCAGTACTCAATGAGGCGCTTTTGCAGCCCTTGATACCCGCTACTTCTGATTCACAGGCCTCTACTGAGACCCATTCAGAGTCCGGTATGCCGCAAAATGCTTCAACTATGGAACCCTCGGATGTCTCTATCTTGGATGGGTCCGAAGTCGCTGTGCAGGCACCGGCTTCTGAGGGTGTATTCAGGCCTATGGACTTGCATATTAAACCGAACGCCCAGGCCACGTGCTCAGGCCTCTATGCCTAAAATACAAATAAGAATGGCTGAAGATCTAATAACTCTAATCAGGGGTAGCCAACCCCCCCCCCCCCCCCATCTAAGAGGCATAGTATTGAAGTTGATTATGAATCTTATGATCAGGATTCTGTTTTTTGTGATTCTTCTGATGATCTGGATTTGCCCTTATCTACTTATGAAGATTCTGATGCAGAGGACTCCATTCCCTCTGCTTCCCCTCCTGAGGATTTTTCTTTTGAGGAAACCTTGCATACTGTAAAGGAGCATTTCTACTGGGAAAGCCAGGATTTTTCTGATTCAAAAAAGAGGCTTAGGGATTTCCTTCTCCTACGTCAGCATAGGCCTTTAGCTATTCCTCCTGTACTAGACATTGTTGATTATGTTTTTCGGAATCTAGTTTGGCCCCCGATTCCCTGCCTCCTGCTCCCAGAAAACTTGACAGATACTACAGGGTCCCCGAGTCCCACAAGTTCCTTTTTAAAAATCCTATTGCAGATCCAGAGACTATTTCACAGGGGCCCAAGGGCATTAAGGCTTCTACTGCTAAAAATCCTACCCCTTCTGATAGAGACTCCAGGGCACTGGATAGATGGGGTAAGAAGGTTTACACTTCTGCAACCGTGGCCATTAGGGCTTTAAACTGCCAGTTTCCTATGTTAAAGTATCAGCAATATGTTATTGGACTGCTTAAACAGAAAATGATGTTGATTCTTGACTGTGTGGAAAATAAAGATTTTCAGGATTTAATGCATTCTGCTGAACAAGTTGGAAAACATACTTTGCAATGTGGTTTTGATTCATTAGAGGCCTCTTGCAGGGTTGCTGATACTGGGTCTGTGCTCAGAAGGCATGCTTGACTTAAGGAGCAATCTTTGCCTGATCATGTTAAAGCTAAATTGTTGGATGCTCCTTTAAATCAGGACTGCCTGTTTGGCAACAAGGCTGAGGAAGTTCTTAAAAAACAAAAAGATGGACGATAAAGCTAAATCTATGCAAACTGTTAAAGATATTTGCAAATTTAGCCTCCTAGATTTAGTAGGCACTGGCCCTCTAAGAATTGGTCCTTTCCAGCCCCTTCCAGGTCTTCTCAAGCCAAACCCAGACACAGCAAAAACCCCAGGTTTCAATCCCAGGGGACACACAGAACTAAGCAGTGGGGGGGCCTCCTCTTCCAAATCTGGGAATAATAAGACTGCCCCCATGGTAAACTGTCTCAATGACTTCCTTTTAAAATTTCCAAGCACTTATCAACTGACTGCCCCTTTGGGGGAAGGATTGCTCTTCATGCAAAGAATTGGGAACTCATTACCCAGGACAAATGGGTTTTAAATATACACTGTCCCAGGGATACATATTTCACTTCCGCACGTTGCCAACACCAAGCGGGTGGCCGGACCTACTCCCAAATCAGTGGGCAGAGGCTCTAAAACAAGTCCTTTCTCTCTTAAGCATGGGGGCTATTCAACTGGTACCAGAAGAGGAAAAGGGGCAAGGTTTCTACTAGAGACTTTTCCTGGTACCCAGAAAAGACGGTTCATGGCGTCCTATCCTGGACCTGACCACTCTAAATACCTTTTTGGAGATTACAAAATTCAAGATGCTGACTCTTCACCAATTACTTCCTATGCTAGGCAAAGATGCCTGGGTGGCAACACTAGATTTTAAGAAGCATACCTGCACATCCCAATCAGGGAATCTTGTAGAGAAGATACCTACGCTTCAAAGCAGGCTACACGCACTATCAGTTTTCTGCACTGCCCTTTGGCTTATTTACTGCGCCCAGGATATTCACAAAGTGCCTAGCTCCAGTTATTGCATTTTGCAGGCAAAGAAATATTCAAATATACCCATACCTGGATGATTGTCTAATTCAGGCAGAAAAATACAGGACATACTTTTGAATCATCTGGCCTTTGTACAAAGGGTTCTAACTTGTCTGGGGTACACCATAAATGAAAAGAAATCACACCTGGTACCCTGTGAACAAATTATATTCCTGGGAGCCAGCTTGAATACAACTTCCCAGATGGCTTACCTCACGCCAGAGAAACAAATTCATTTGACAACCTACTTCAGACAAGTGACCACAAAAACCCTGCTGTCTGCAAGACTAGTACTGCAAGCTTTGGGGTTTATGGCCTCCTGCATTCTTCTAATTCCATATACAAGACTTCATATGAGGAAACTACAGTGGTATCTAAAAAGCCTATGGTGTCAACATTCTGAAGATCTAGAAACAATGAATCCTATCATAACTTGCCTATGCCTAGAGTTCCTTTGGTGGGCAGAGGCCTGCCACCAAAACAAGGGACTACCTTTCACACCACCCCCTGCAGCCCAAACCCTAACGGACACATCAGACTATGCATGGGGGGCTCACCTGGCAAGGAAGTGCATTCAGGGCAAATGGAACCCAAGTCAAATGCACCTGCATATCAATCAAAAAGAAATGTTAGCTGTACAGAATGCTCTGACAGCCTTCAAGGACCACATTCTTCCAGGACAACTAATGGTAAAGACGGACAACACCACTGTTATGTGGTACATAAACAAGCAGGGGGGTACACATTCTTACCCCCTCTGCAGACTAGCCATGACATTGTGGAACACAGCCTTGAGCTACCAAGTGTACCTACAAGCTCAATCCCTGCCAGGAAAATTAAATACACTGGCAGACGGACTAAGCAGAAACCTCATGGACCCACACGAGTGGAAACTAGAACCAAGGATTTTCAATTGGTTGATAAGCACATGGGGGAGCCCAGATATAGACCTGTCTGCCTGTCCCCAGAACTACCAATTGTGCAAAATTTGTCCAAGGACTCCCCACAAACAAGCCTAGAAAGTGGATGCTCTGTCCTTCAGCTGGAAAAACCTATCAGTCTATGCCCCCCCCCTCTGCCTCTGCTCTCCAAAGTACTGCTAAAAATCAAACAGGACAAACCAAGGATGATTTTGATTGCTCCAGACTGGCCGTGCCAACAATGGTACCCCCTCCTACGCAGTGTGTCACAGTTATCCCCATGGCACCTGCCTCAGATTCCATCCCTGCTGTCTCAGCAGGAGAACCAGATTCTGCACCCTCGGCTTCTAACACTGAACCTTGCAGCCTGGCTAATTAATTAATCTCTCCTTTACCATCCGTCAGCAAACCTGTGATGGATATAATTTTAGATGCAAGGAGGCCTAGTACTAGAAAATCTTATGGAGAAAAATGGAAAAGATTGTGTGCCTGGAACCAATCTCAAGGGATGAGCACAGCAGCGCCCAATTTACCTCCGATTTTACAATACTTAACCGAGATGCTTCACAAGGGCCTGTCTTTTTCCTCCATTAAAATCCACACCTCAGCCATTTCAGCTGATTATAACACAGAACCTCCCCTCTTCTCTCATCCACTGCTCAAGCAGTTCCTCAGAGGAGCCAAAATTTTGAGACCACCCAGGAGAGCTCCAACCCCAGCCTGAGACCTTAACTTTGTCTTGGAGAAACTCGCTCTACCTCCTTTCGAGCCAGCTGCTACTGCAGACTTAAAATTTATTTCTTGGAAAACCACTTTCCTTTTAGCAATCACTTCAGCTAGAAGGGTATATGAATTATAGGCCCTTGTGGCAGTGGAGCCTTTCATCATCTTTCATGTGGACAGGGTGTCCCTCAGAATCAATCAATCCTTCATGCCCAAGGTGGTATCCAGTGTGGCACTTAATCAGTCCATTCATTTGCCAACCTTCTTTCCCAATCCACAGAATAAAGTGGAAGGGATACTGCATTCCTTAGATGTGCACAGACAACTTAGATTCTACTTGGACAGGACTAAACCTCAAAGGAAATCTGAACTGCTGGAGGCATTTGCTGCAGGGGCAGAGGGGAAGGCTATTTCAAAGCAAACCATTTCTAAATGGATAAGCTATTGCATTCATTTCTGCTATAAGCACCATGGAAAACCTATCACCCAGGGGATCAGACCTCACTCCGCCAGGGCTGCATCTACCTCTACAGCCTTTCTCAGAGGCATCCCTACCAGGGACATCCTAGAAGCTGCTACCTGGAGTTCTGTACATACTTTCACCAAGCATTATCATTTACCAATTTTCTCTAAATCCAGAGCTGGCTTTGCCACTGCAGTATTGCAGGGCCTTATACCTGACCCTAATGCTATCTAAATTCCTTCTCCCAACCATAGCTTTGGGAATCTACCCAAATATAATGACTGCAACAGTGAAACACGAAGAACATAGTATAGTTGTATACACTTACCATAAATGTAGATGTGCAAGTGTATTCACTGTTGCAGTCCTGGTTACCCTCCCTCCAGCCCTCTAACTTCTTTTGGCTATACCTTTACTATGCTTAAAAGCCTTTTTGGTGTATTTGCGTTTTTGTTGGAGGTATATCTTTGTGCTTTTATATTTAATTGCTTCCCATTAGGGGGGCACCTGACATCTGGGGCAATAAAAACTGATGTAATGGTGTCGGCTACATGTTTTATACCCCTGATGACCTGATGTCATGGAAGAGGGGACAGCAACTGACGCAGGACCCAATACTTTGTTAATCAGGCCGACTGAGGGCTACCTGCAAGCAGATAACCCAAATGTAATGACTGCAGCAGTGAATACACTCTAACATCTACATTTATGGTAAGTTTACACAACTGTAATTTCTTAACATGGGAAATATTTTTATTGATTGCTCTGAACTCTGCAAGTTGGTGCATCAATACTATCTCATTTTCCACAGCGAAAGGGTTTCTGTGTGAGCTAATATTTCTTTTATTCCTAAAGTTGCATCTTTTATTTAAGCCAAACTATCCATCTCCCCTTTTTCTTTTCTGAACCAAAGAATGTGGGCAAGATGATACTCCATACCTTGGATATACACAATCTTGACAACGAAATCTTTCAGATCTTTGGATCAATTCTTTTCTTGTGAAGGTAATGAGGGGCAACCTATGTCAAAGCAGACCATTTTCAAAAGGTTTCAAAAAGCTACTACTTTTTGTTATGCTCACCACAACAAAAACTGTTCCAGCCAGGGTCAGTGACCAATCTACCGTGGCCTTGGCTTCATTTCTTGCTTTTTGGAAAGGGCTGTATTCTAGAAGCTGCAGCTTGGTCCTTTTGTGTACATACTTTTTACAAAGCAATCTAAGCTTGATCAGGTTTTGCAATAACCATTCTTCATGGGGCTTTTGGACTCTTCTCCTTCCACCTCCCAAATGTGGTAAGTTAGGTTAATCTAGCCATATTGCTAGGGTTCATAGGTAGGTACTAGGCTATTGGCCCAAGGGCCTACGTAAGCCTAGCCAACAAGGTTCCCTGGCTTACGCCACCCAAGAAAGTTATTTTCCTGTGCCATTGTCGAGCAGAGACACAGAAGTGATCCCCGGGGTGTATTTCCTATTTCCTATCCACTCATCAGTATTTTTCTTGAAGAGTGCTAATGAAGAACTTTGCTTGATATAGATGGGTAGCCTGTTCCAGAGTATGAGAAGTCTCTGGGACAGGAATCTATCCCTCCAGCATGTCCTGTTTATTGTGGTGACAAGGTTTAGGTCCCTAGAGCGTGGGATTTCTTTAGGTGTAGCATGTCCAACAGCTCTGGGCTTGACATAGTTTTATATGTTAGGCAGAGATCGCCTCGGAGTAGGCGATATGCTACAGAGTAAAGCTGGAGTTTTTTGAGACAGTCAGTGTAGGGCATTTGTTTGAGGCCAGTAATCCTCTTTGTGAGGTATTTCTGTGGCCTTTCCAGCTGCTGCAGATGTCTTGTGAGGTACATTCCAAAAGGGGCGTTTTACTCCTATAATGGGTCTAATGAGTGTCGAGTAGAGGGGAACAATGACCTCTTTTTTTTTTTTTTCCTGGATGAGTACCCTTTTTATGATGAGGTGTGCCAAGTAGAAGGGCTTCCTGACTACTGTGGCGATGTGACTATCAAAGGAGAGACTACTGTCCACCTGGGTCCCAAGTTCTCTTATCACACATTCGGTGTTAAGTAGATTGCTGCCTATGTGGTAGTTCATGGGTACAGAGTTTTTACCAAAGGGGGTGACACTGCACTTTTTGGTATTGAGCTTGAGGCCATGGCTCTGACACCAGACATCTGTCTCAGCGAGGGCCTTCTGTGGGATGTCCACATCATTTGGGGACTTGACTATGGCTCCTAATTTGCAGTCATCTGCAAGCTTCGTTAGCCAAAGGCCTTCTGTGTTAGCCTGTACTTCAGAGAAGTAGATACCAAACAGGAGAGGCCCCAGGACTGAACCCTGTGGTACTCCACTTGTCACTGGTTTGTGGTCATATTTGGAGTCTGCAACTTTTACAGTGTGGGTTCTGTCAGTGAGCCAGTTGGCAACCCATCTTGTGACGTAGGGATTTATACCTAGTTTAGTGAGTTTACGTATAATTTCAGAATGGGGAATGGTATTGAAAGCCTTGGTGAGGTCAAGATAAGCTGTGTGAACCACCTTACCCTCATCTACGGCTTTGGTGACTGCCTCAAAGAAGTTGAGCAGGTTCAGGCGGCATGATCTGCCTTTCGCAAACCCGAACTGGGTGGGATCCAGAGTTTAGAGGTTACCAATGTCTTTGTTTGAGTTCCACGATGATGCGTTCCATGGCCTTGCAGACCAGGCTCGTCAGGCTAATAGGTCAATAGTTCCTGGGATCAGTGGTGGCTCCCCCTTTGTGGAGTGGTATAACTGTTGCTGTGTGCCATTCAGTGGGCACAAAGCCTAATGTGAGGCTATTATACTGAACATGGTGCTTAAGTGGGGAGCCAGTTCGTTCTGAAGTTCATGTAAAACGCAGCCTGGAATGTTGTCCTGTCCCATGGATGCGTTTTTTTTTTTTGGCTTTAGAGAGTGCAGCTTTTACCTGTGAGTTGTGATTACAGGGACTCTGCATTCTTCCTGTATACATATGGGCCCTTTAGGGGGTGGGGGTGGGGTAAAGTTAGCACTGAACCTATCTGCCAGGATGTTGGCAATATCAGTTGGTTCTGTAATTTTCGTGCTGTTGTGCTGTAACTCAGCAGATCTTGGTGTTGCCTTTGAGATTCTTGACATAGCTATAGAATGCTTTGTGGTTGTCCTTAGAATTAGTGGCGATTTTGTTTTCGTAGCTAGCTTTGGGGGGTCTTATAAGGGATCTCCGCTTCTTACTGAGGCTGACCAGGGAGCTCCTCCACTCTTGGGATTTTATTCTCTTTTGCAACAGTTTTTTCCTTCTATTGTATAGTTTGTTTATGGCAGGGGACCACCAGATTGGCTTCCATTTTTTAGAGGATGGCATCTTGGTTCTGTTTGCGATAGCATGATCCATGCTTGTGTAAGTGCTTATAGAGTGCATTTGTGGTAGGATTCAGCAGTTGTAACTGTATTGTCCATCTGCATGGGTGTCATGAAGTTCACCACTTCTGTCTTAAGAACCATGAAGTTGGCTTTGGAGAAATTTTTTACTGTGGTTTCCTTAATGGGGGATGGGGGCGGGATGTGGATATCAAGGGTGATTAGCTTATGGTTGGATCAGACCAACGAGGAGTTGATTTCAGGTGTGGAACACCGATTACTCATGTTGGTAATGACTAGGTCTAGGATATTGTTGCCCTTGGTGGGAGTGTGGATACGTTGATCCAGGGCATTGGAGTTTATGAATTCCAGAAAGCATTGAGCTAAGGAGTTTGTACATGAGTAGTTTCCCCAGTTAATGGTGGGGTTGTTTAACTTGCCCATTATTAGGGTGTTTGGTTGAACCCTAATATTTTCCAGTACATCAAGAAAAGATGAGTGGGAATCCTGGGGCATGGTGGGGAATCTGTAGCAAGCTACAATTTGGATTGCAGTTTTGCCCAGAGTTAGTTGCACTTGGAAAACCTCAGATGCATTATGCTGGGCAACTAGCCTGGAGGTGTGGATATCTTTAGTGAATATGGACACACCTCCTCCTTTGGTGTTTTGGTCCAGGTTACATGGCCGAAAAGTGTGGTATGAGTTATAGCCTGGTAGTGCAGGGGTGCTCTCTGGAGCCTTGAAACAGGTCTCCGTCACTGCACAGATATCGATGTTCTCCATTTTAAGGAGTGCCTTGAGTGAGTGCATTTTGAGATTTAGACTTCTAGCATTGAGTAGCATTGCCCTCAGATTTTCTTTCTTGCCTGTTCCTGTTATAGTGGTGAATTTGTCATTTGAACCTTACCTAAAAAAGGCACTATAGGGGCGGCAAGAGCCTTAGCCAGTATCCGGAATGCCAGGGGAGACAGGTGCAGGCCATCTGTGGCAAAGGCTAGTGCATAGTACAGCTATTAGTAAACTTACCATAACAGTAGATGTTGAGATGATCACTGCTGCAGTAGCCACTCCCTCCCTCCATCCCTTTTTGTGTGTGTGTGTGTGTGTGTGTGTGTGTGTGTGTGTGTGTGTGTGTGTGTGTGTGTGTGTGTGTGTGTGTGTGTGTGGTTATGTTCTAGTATTGCCCTTTCAGGGATCAGCCTCCCTCTGTCTATTGACAGAAAAGCTCTGAATGGCTTGGTGCCCAGACTTGTCTTTAAGTCAGCTCAGATGTCCTTCAAGAATGCAACTGCAGCCATAACATATGGGTTGTCCTGCCTCAGGCAGCCCTCGGTCAGCCGGATTCCAAAGTCTGGGTCCGATGTCGGCTGATGTCGCATTTCTCTCCGACGTCAGAGCGGCTGGAGTATATAAGCATCAGCCGATGCCATCTTCTTCAGTCTTTCTTGCCGCGCGGTGCCCGAAGCAGAAGCAGTTCGCAAGTGCCGGTCGGTCAGCTCCTGTATTCTTCAAATCCGAAGTCATCAAAAAGCTAAGTACCCCGTTGGGGACCTTTTCTTGCCTCAGCCGATGTCAGAAATTACTGAAAAAGTAAATAATTGTTTGTCTTGTGGTAAACAAATACCTCATAAGGATTTCCACTCTTACTGCCTTCCTTGCCTTGGCCCAGACCACGACGTCTCGGCCTGTGCCGCTTGTGCTCGTTTCAACAAGCGCACTCTAAGGCGCCGGGCGGAGACTTGTCTTTAAGTCAGCTCAGTTTCAGCTGCGTGACAGTTTGGGCACATGGAAGGTGCCCTGAAGCTTTCGAAGCTGGCTGACTGTTGTATCCTTGTAGCTAAGGCTGCTGCAGCAGTAATCATTCAAGCATCTACTGTTATGATAAGTTTACTTATACAACAGCACTTTCTTGTTCTATGACAAGCACATCTGCAAAAAATATTGTACTGTACAAAAAATGCCTAGCAGCATCGCAGACACAGTGGCAGTCCTACCTGGAGTTGGTCAAATCCAGTGGTAGTGGATAAGGTGATGTACCTAAAAAGCTCCACACTGTCAGTGATGGTGGTAAAAATACTGCATTTCCCATACTGGTATCAGACAAAGTGATAATGTAGTGGTGAGAATGTAGAAATGCAGGCTTAATAGGAAGGGTGGGAGTAATTGAAGTTTAGAGAGCTGATTATAATTGAAGAGTTTTTTGGGGGGAATATATTCAGTAGTGGTGGTAGAGAGTTTGAATGTCAGATAATTATGGTAGGAGACAACAACTTGATTGGAAAGAAATGCTTACTAGTAGTAGGAGGTAACGATGTAGAAATAAGACCAAGTAGAGTAAAAGTAAATCTGATAGTATTTGTAATGAAAGCAGGAATAATTTGTCCCTATCAACCTACAACTCGCTGTCCATCCATGTGGTGAGCTTTAAAAACAGAGCCATTTGTTTTTTCTCTATGGTTCTAAAGATAGTTTGTAAAAGAAACTTTGTTCACCAGTTTGGTGACGTACCGAATATGGCGCATCATGAGAATTTGTTTTTTTTTGGAGTCAGCCGAGTGCTATCTGGAGCAAAACTCCCTTGAGCATGTACCATTGAATATGATTAGCTGTAAGTTGGTGTATTTGTGGTTAATGTAGGATGCTATGTACTAACTTTAGTTGAGAGCATATAAGATCTTTAGTAGCCCCAACCAGTCAGTCTACGTGAGAGTTGTACAGTAGTTGTTTTGTTACGCTGGTTTGTTGCAGACTTAGCATTTATTTATTTTGTAACACACTGTTCTAGTTTGGCTAGTTGTGCAGACTGAAGGTATATGAAAATGGGAGACGGTGTTAAGCAGGCTTGGTAGTAGATCTGATTGTAAGCCACACCTTTGTAATTGCAATTAAGTGTGGTAAAAATGGTCTGATAATATTTTGCTTTTTCTCCCTAGTTATGGAATCTGAAGGTAGCGAGGAGAAAGGCATGAGTAAGGAAGATGGGTAAGGGGAATTGATGGGAAAGATTAATTCCTTCTGCCACCACAGATCTGAGTATTTTTTTTTTTTTTTTTGGTGTTTTGATGAGCTTTAATGGATCAATATTTTGAATGGCAAGCCATGGCATTATGTGAAAAGAAAAATGTATTTAGTGAAGTTGATTATTTTCTTTTTGCATCTAGTTTTCAGTAAACTTCTTGTACATGATTATTTTTAAGCATTAAGAAAAGAATATTTGCGGAGCATGTTGGTATTCTCAGTGATACTTTTCAGCAATGATTATACCATATCTAATATTGACTAACTGTTTTATACCCCCTTTCCCTGATTTAGAGCACATTGATTTAGCTATTGACAAATTGGGGAATTTTGTTTTCCAGCATGTGACATGCTGTACCAGTCTGCTGCTAAAGTTAGAAGATATTGTCTCTGGGTGTTAAAAGTAAAACACACACACCAAAATTTGAACAGTGTATGTGAAGTATTCTGTGTTCATGTAAGTGTACATGTCATGCAGATTACTCCTATAGTCCTGGTTGAAAGGCAGCCCAGTACTGCAAACAGGACTGTGAAGATGTTCTTAGTGTTTCACTGTTGCAGTCATTACATTTTGGTAATCCTGCTGGCAGGTTGCCCTCAGCCGGCCTGAATTCCAAAGTCTTGGGTCCTGCGTCGGCTGCTGTCGCCCCTTCCCTGACGTCAGGTCGTCAGGGGTATAAAAGAAGCAGCCAATGCCATTTTCATCAGTCTTTCTTGCCGTGCTGTGCCAGAAGCAGAAGCATTTCGCAAGTGCCGGTCGGCCGACTCCTGAGATTTTCGTGTTTGAGTTTCGGATCCGAAGTCTTCAATAAAGCTAAGTACCTCGTTGGGGAAACTTTTTTTTTTCTTGCTCCAGACCGAGGTCAGAAAAAGTTAATAATTGCATTTCTTGTGGAAAGCAAATACCTCATAAGGATTTTCATTCTTACTGTATTCCTTGCCTAGGCCCTGATCACAACGTTACTGGTTGTCGGTTTTGTGCTAGATTTAACCAATGCACTATTAAGCGTCTGTATGATTTTGCTTTAAACTATTTTGGACGCCTATTTAATTATCCTGAAATGTCGTGTGATAACCATCCGACTACCGGAGTTTACAAAAAACGCAAAGAAAAGGATGGAGCAAAACAACCGAGGCCCAAAACCGATGACAAAGCTTCTCCTAAGCCAGTCGCCGGTTCTCAGTGAGGCGCTTTCGCAGCCCCTGACGCCTGCTACTTTAGAGTCGCAGACTGCTACTGACTCCCACGTGGAGTCAGCCATGCCACTGGATACTCAAGGTATTGGAGCCTCAGACGCTAATCCCTCAGATGGGTCTGGAGCCGCTGAGCAGGTACCGGCTTCTGAGAGTGTATTCAGACCTAAACATCTTTACATTAAAACGACTTCAACTTCAAAGGCAAAGACTAAAGCACCTTCTAAAGCAAGGAAACAAACTTGAGCCACGTGGACAGGCCTCTAGGCCCAAAAAACAGATGCTGAAAATGGCCGAAGACTTGATTACCTTGATCAGGGGTTGCCATCCCCCTCCTGATAAGAGGCCTAGGCAAGACACTGACTATGAATCTTCAGATCACGTTTCTATTTCTTCTGATTCCTCTTCTGATCAGGAATATTCAATTCCCCCACTATGAGGATTCTGATGCTGAAGAATCTATTCCTTCAGTATCTCCTCCAGAGGACTATTCCTTTGGGGAAACCTTGCATACCATGATGGAGCATTTCCACTGGGAGAGCCAAGATTTTACGAAATCTAAAAAGAGGCTCAGGGATTTCCTTTTACTACCTCAGCACAGGCCCCTAGCCATTCCACCTGTGTTAGACATTGTAGATGTGTTTTTTGGAGTCTAGTCTGACCCCTGACTCCTTATCCCCCAGCTCCTGTTAAGCCTGACAGATATTACAGGGTTCCTGATTCTCACAAATTTCTTTTTAAAAACCCTGCTGCTCTCCCAGAAACTATTTCACAGAGTTCAAAGGGAGTTGAGGCTTCCACTGCAAAAAAACCAACCCCCTCTGACAGAGATTCAAGGGCACTGGATAGATTTACACATCTGCAACTTTGCCTATAAGGGCCTTAAACTGTCAATTTCATATGCTTAAGTATCAGCAACATGTCATGGGATTACTTAAAAAGAAAATGTTGTTAAATTCTGAATATGCAGAAAACAAGGAAATGCAGGATTTATTGTATGCAGCAGAACAAGTTGGAAAACATACTTTGCAATGTGGTTTTGATTCTTTGGAGGCCTCCTGCAGGGCTACAGTTAACGGGTTCTGTAGTTAGGAGGCATGCTTGGTAAAGGAACAAAATCTGCCTGATCATGTTAAAGTTAAATTACTAGATGCATCTTTTACAGCATGATACTTTGTTTGGTGTTAAGGCAGAAGAGGTGTTAAAGAAAATTGAGGCCAAAGCTAAATCTATGCAAACTGTCAAAGATTTTTTACAAGTACAGCCACCTAGGTTTAGTAGACACTGGCCTACAAAAAATTGGTCCTTTCCTGTGTCAGACAGACCTCAAAGGGGCAGATCCAGACTCCCTAGGGGCAGATCCCGGCGCAAGGTTCTTATAGGCCCAAGCAATGGGGTGCTTCTATCTCCAAAGCTGGAGAAGATAGAGCACAAACATACAGAAAACAGTCCCAATGACTTCCCCCGCCTGCACCAAGCACTTATCTTCTGGCAGCACCCTTAGGGGGAAAATTAGCACTTTTTGCTCAAAATTGGCACATCATAACCCAGGACAAGTGAGTTCTAAACATAGTGTCACAAGGCTACAAGTTCCATTTCCATACTCTGCCAAAGGCAAACGGCTGGCCAGATCTGCCAAAAAATCAATGGGCAGAGGCACAAAAACAAGTCTCATCCCTCATGGACATGGGGGGCCATTCAACAAGTACCAGAGCAAGAGCAGGGACAAGGATTTTACTCAACTGTTCTTGGTACCCAGAAAGGACAAGGCTTGGAGGCCGATACTGGACCTATCTATTCTGAACACTTTCCTGGATATTCCAAAATTCAGTGATGTTGACTTTGCCGCAGCTTCTGCCCATGCTGGGCAAGAATGCTTGGCTTGTGATTTTAGACCTAAAAAAGGCATACCTGCATGTTCCAATTAGACAATCATGCAGAAGATACCTAGGATTCAAGGCTGGTTCAATGCATTACCAATTCTCTGCATTGCCCTTTGGCTTATCTACTGCACCAATGTTTTTTACAAAGTGTCTGGCACCAGTAATTGCATTCTGCAGACAAAGAGGAATACAAATATATCCTTACTTGGATGACTGTCTCATTCAAGCAGAGAACAAGGACATTCTTCTTCAACATCTGGCGTTTGTGAAAAGACATCTAACATGCCTAGGGTACACGGTCAACAAAAGTAAATTAAAACTAGTACCCTCACAAGAGCGAACATTCCTGGGTGCAAGCTTAAATACAACTGCCCAGATGGCTTACCTCACGCCAGACAAACAAAGGCAACTGACTACCTATTTCAAAATGTTGGCAACAAAGGCCCAGTTATATGCAAGAAAAATTCTGCAGACTTTGGGCTTCATGGCATCCTGCATCCTACTAATTCCATATGCAAGACTGCATATGAGGAAACTTCAATGGTACATAAAAAGTGTTTGGACTCAACATTGCCACAGCCTGGAAACAGTCATTACTCTCATTCCCTGCCTGCAACAGGAGTTTCGATGGTGGGCAAAGGCTTGTCACCAGAACAAGGGACAGCCATTCACATTACCCCCAGCCAGGCAGACGCTAACAACGGATGCATCAGACTATGCCTGCGGAGCCCACATGGCAGGAAGATGCATTCAGGGCACATGGTCCTCAAACCAAATGCATCTACATATCAATCAAAAAGAGATGTTGGCTGTTCAAAATTCCCTGACAGCCTTCAAGGACCTACTTCATCTGGGACAACTACGGATAAAGACAGGCAACACCACAGTCATGTGGTATATAAACAAGCAGGGAGGCACACATTCTTACCCCCTTTGCAGACTAGCCATGACCTTGTGGGACGCAGCTTTAGGTTCATAGGTTCATACTAGGCTATCTGCCCTAGGGCATTTATAAGCCTAGCCAGAGTGTGTTTGGCTTTCGCCACCCATTTTAAATTAATTTTGCTATGCCCTTTTTCGACTTTGACTTGCCAAGTACATCTGCAGGCACAATTCCTGCCAGGAAAGGAAAATACTCTGGCAGATGAACTAAGCAGAAACCTCATGGATCCCCACGAGTGGAAGCTGGATCCACAAGTCTTCAGCATGATAACAAGGAAATGGGGATGCCCGGACATAGATCTATTTGCCTCCCCTCTCAGTTACCAACTAAAAAGATTCTGCACAAGGACTTATCACAGACAAGCATGGAAAGTGGATGCCGTATCAGTATATGCCTTTCCTCAACTGCCTCTCCTCCCCAAGGTGCTCCTAAAGGTCAGACAGGAGAAGTCAAAGATGATACTGATTGCCCCAGACTGGCCACGCCAGTACTGGTATCCACTACTAAGGAACTTGTGTCTATACCCAGCTTGGACCTTACCTCCAATACCTCTACTACTGTCCCAGCAAAACAATCGGATCATGCACAGCCAACTCAGGACATTAAACTTGGCGTCATGGTGGATAATGTAGTCGTACAAAAAAACACCTCTCAGTAAAGCTGTGATGGATGTCATTCGGAAAGCCAGAAGGCATAGTACTAGAAAGTCTTACGCTGGAAAATGGAAGAGATTCTGTGCCTGGAACCAGGCACAAGGAACTGATGCAGCGGTACCAAATATTCCTCAGATTTTGCAATATTTAACTGAGATGCTGGACAAAGGCTTATCTTTTTCATCAATTAAAATCCATGCCTCTGCCATTTCGGCTCATTACAATACAGAGCCACCACTTTTCTCACCCTTTATTAAGGCAGTACCTCAGAGGAGCCAAAAATTTAAGGCCCCCAAGGAGACTACCAATACCTGCATGGGACCTCAACTATGTCTTGGAAAAGCTAACCCTGCCTCCTTTTGAGACAGCTGCTACTGCTGATATGAAGTTTTTATCTTGGAAAACAGCTCTGCTCTTAACAGTTACTTCTGCAAGACGAGTTTCAGAGCTACAGGTGCTCATGGCTGTGGAACCTTTCATCATTTTTCATCCAGACAGGGTCTCCCTGAGGACAAACCCAACCTTTATGCCTAAAGTAGTGTCCAGTGTGGCTCTTAACCAAGCCATCCATCTGCCAACCTTTTACCCAAATCCACAGAACAAGGGGGAGAGAATTCTGCATTCTTTGGACGTACACAGACAGCTTAGATTCTACTTGGACAGAACCAAAGCTTTCTGGAAGACATAGCAATTACTAGTGGCATATGCTGCAGGATCACAAAGAAAGCCTATCTCAAAGCAGCCTATTTTTAAGTGGTTAGGCCACTGCATTAGTTTCTGCTACTTACTCCATGGTAAGCCAGTGCCTAAGGGCAATAGGCCTCATTCCACCAGAGCTGCAGCCACCTCAGCAGCCTTTCTCAGGGGAGTACCAACCAGAGACATTTTAGAGGTGGCTACTTGGAGTTCAGTGCACACCTTTTACAAAGCATTATCATCTGCCACTCTACTCTAAATCCAGGGCAGGCTTTGCCACTGCAGTTCTGCAGGGCCTCATAGCCGTTCCTACTGCTGTCTAGTTCCAGCCTCCCAACCATAGCTTTGGGACTCTACCCAAATGTAATGACTGCAGCAGTGAAACACTAAGAACATAGTACAGTTGTGTACACTTACTATAAATGTAGATGTTCGAGTGTATTCACTGTAGCAGCCCAGGTTATCCACCCGCCTTCCCTCATTTTTTTCTTTTGGATCTTATCTTTTCTTCTCTGATTTATACTACCTATGTGGAGTATTTGCTTTTGGATGAAGGTAAAATTTATATTGGTGTATTTCTGTGTATGTATGTATGTATGTATATGTATATGTATATATCTATATATATATGTATATGTATATGTATATATATATATATATATATATATATATATATATATGTTCTCCGTCTCACATTGCTGCAGTCATAACCTGTGGGTAGTCCGAATACCAAAGAGTTAGGCTGGCGTCGGTCATGGTCGCCCGGAGCTGACGTCAGTACGTAGTAGTACTTAAGCGCATGACCGACGCCATATCCTCAGTCTTTCTTGCCGCGTGGTCCGAAGCAGAAGCAGCGTTTGCAAGTGCCGTTCGGCGTTCTGAAATTTTCAATTTTCGAGTTTCAGACCGAAGACCAAGTTGGACTAAGTACCCTGTTGGGGAAAATTTTTGTCTTTTCTTGCCTCAGTTAATCCAGATGTCAGAAAAAGTTAATAATTGTATTTCTTGTGGGAAACAGATACCTCATAGGGACGATCATTCTCTGTATTCTTTGCTTGGGGCCTGAGCACGACGTAGTCGGGTGTCGCTTTTGCGCTAGATTTAATAAGCGCACCATTAAACGCAGATTAGACTGTGCTAGGCTTGTTTTCGGTAAGCGGTGTAACTACAACATGCCGTCGGATCCTCCGACGCCCGCTACCGCAAAAAAACGAAAAGGTAAATCTTTAAGGTCTAAACCGGATGAGTCGTCCGTTGCGGACGCCGGTTCTATGGAATCTACGGTTGAATCTGTGGATCCAGCCGAGGTCTCGGCTGAATCCCAGGGGGAACCTTTACTTTTACAGGAGTTGGCCTCTCAGGAGTCAGGCCAGGCTGAGGGTGCTTCTCAAGTTTCTGTGGTTCCATCCTTGCAAAAGGTTATTAGGCCTTCTACTTCAGTCACTAAAGGCCCTGCTAAGGCTAGACCTGGTCTTTCTGGTACGGGCCATAGCCCTAGTTCTTCGGGCTCTGTTCCTAAAAAAACATATGTTGAAAATGGCAGAGGATTTGATTACTTTGATCAGGGGTTCTATGCCCCCTCCAGAGAAGAGGCCTAGGGTGGAGACAGATCAGGGGTTCTATGCCCCTTCCAGAGAAGAGGCCTAGGGTGGAGACAGATCAGGGGTTCTATGCCCCCTCCAGAGAAGAGGCCTAGGGTGGAGACAGATTTAGAGGGAATGGAGCATTCCTCAGATTACTCTGAGTCCTCAGCTGAGGATATTCAGGATTTTCCTCCTTATTCAGATTCGGATGCAGAGGATTCCTGTCCTTCTGCTTCACCTCCAGAGGATTTTTCCTTTTCTGAAACCTTGCATTCCATGAGGGAGCATTTCAAGTGGGAAGGTCAGGATTTTTCAGATTCTCGTAAGAGGCTTAGGGAATTTTTGTTTTTGCCACAACATAGACCTTTGGCTATTCCCCCTGTTTTAGATGTTGTTCAGGATGTTTTTTCTGAAGCTTCTCTTAATCCTGATTCTTTACCCCCTGCCCCTGTCAAGCCAGACGGGTATTACAGAGTTCCAGAGGCACATAAATATTTGTATAAGAGTCCTAGAGCTGACCCGGAAACTATTATTTAAGGGCCTAAAGGTGTCAGGGCTTCTGTGGTTAAGAATCCAGTTCCTTTGGATAAAGATTCTAGAGCGTTGGATAGGTGGGGTAAAAAAGTGTACACCTCTTCTACGTTAGCTATGAGGGCTTTAAATTGCCAATTTCATATGCTGAAGTATCAGAACTTTCTTTTAGGTCAATTGAAATCTAAGGTAGATGCTTTATCTGAGGGTATAGAGTGTAAGGAATTGCAGGACTTGGTTCATGCTTCAGATCAAGTTGGTAAACATTCTTTGCAGTGTGGCTTCGATGCCCTTCAGGCTTCATCCAGGGTGGCTGCTACTGGTTCAGTTATTCGTAGACATGCCTGGCTTAAGGATCAAAATTTGTCAGAGCATGTTAAAGCTCGGATTTTGGATGCTCCTCTTCAATCTGAAGTTCTTTTTGGTTCCCCTGTGGAGTCAGTTTTGAAAAAGATGGAAGACAAAGCTAAGTCTATGCAGACGGTTAAGGAATTTCTGCAAGTGCAGCCCCCTAAGTTTAGCAGGAATTGGCCTGCAAGAGGATGGCCTTACCCTTCTTCGGATTTTCAGTCTAAGGGCAGGTCTAGACGTGGTAGGGGCAGGGCTCACGCTCAGGGTTCTTTCAGACCTAGGACTTGGAGTTCTCCTGCACAATCTTCTGGTGAGGGCAGGGGTCAACCTTTTTGTAAACAGACCCAATGACCTGTATCTTCAGCTGCCAGATCCTTCTTATCTGGCAGCTCCTCTAGGAGGAAAGTTGGCACTTTTCAAACAAGATTGGCATTTGGTCACCCAGGACAAATGGGTGTTGGACATAATAAATCAAGGCTACAAGTTTTATTTTCACACTTTTCCTCCTTTCAAAGGCATGCCAGATGTACCTCCTCAGCAAAGGCTGGAGGCTCAGGAACAAATTTCTTTGCTTTTACAGATGGGGGCAATCCAGGTGGTACCTCCGTCAGAAGAAGGCCTGGGGTTTTATTCTCGTCTATTCCTAGTGCCAAAGAAAGGAAACACTTGGAGGCCTATTCTGGATTTGTCCATTCTCAATACATACCTAAACATTCCAAAGTTCAAGATGTTAACATTACAGCAACTTCTGCCTCTGCTAGGCAAAGATCACTGGATGGTAACTCTGGATCTGGATCTCAAAGAGGCCTATCTTCACATTCCTATCAGGCCCAGCTGCAGGAGATTCCTGCGTTTTCGGGCTGGTACTTCTCATTATCAGTTCTCTGCATTGCCCTTTGGTTTATCTACTGCGCCCAGGGTGTTCACAAAGGTTCTGGCTCCTGTAATAGCTTTCTTCAGACTGAGGGGAATACAAATTTATCCTTATCTGGACGATTGCCTGATTCTTGCTCAAGACAAAGACAAGTTACTTCAACAGCTACAGTATGTAATGGCAGTTTTAAGGTGCCTAGGGTATTCTGTGAACGAAATAAAGTCCAGTCTAGTACCCTCTCAGGACATGTGCTTTCTGGGTGTGAGACTGAATACAGCCTCTCAGATGGCTTTTCTGACCCCGGACAAACAAAGAACTCTTCACCTATACTTCCAGCAATTATCAGTACTGTCCAGGCTGACTGCAAGGACAGTCCTTCAAGCCTTGGGGTTCATGGCATCTTGCATTCTAGTACTTCCCAATGCCAAACTGCATATGAGGAAGCTACAATGGTATCTCAAAAGTGTATGGACTCAACACTGCCACGATTTGGACACTGTCATTCAGATAATACCTTGCATCCAGAAGGAATTCTTGTGGTGGGCACAGGAATGTCACCTAAACAAGGGACTCTCTGTGACCCGACCAGAGGCGAGTCAGATCATAACGACGGATGCCTCAGACCTGGCTTGGGGAGCACACTTCAATGGGAAATGGGTTCAAGACACGTGGCCTCCCAGACTACAGCATTTGCATATCAACATGAAGGAGATGTTAGCAGTCCAGTTTGCCCTGATGGCTTTCAAGGGCCTACTTCAACCAGGACAGGTGTTGATTCGAACAGACAACACTACAGTCATGTGGTACATCAACAAGCAGGGGGGAACCCATTCTTACCCTCTCTGCAGGCAAGCAATGATATTGTGGGAGACTGCTCTGAGTTTGCACATCACTCTTCAAGCACGGTTTCTGCCAGGAGCACAGAACTCCCTAGCAGATGTATTGAGCAGACAAATTGTGGACCCCCACGAGTGGAAATTGGATCCTCAGGTATTCCAGCAGTTGACAGTGGCTTGGGGAACTCCAGACATAGATCTGTTCGCTTCTCCTCTAAATTTCCAACTGCCAAAATTTTGCACAAAGATGTTTCACCCAAAAGCTTGGAAAGTGGATGCTCTATCTTTCAGTTGGAACAACCTTCACATCTATGCTTTTCCTCCTCTGCCTCTCCTTCCCAAGGTACTCTTGAAAGTTAGGCGGGACAAGCCTTGTATGATTCTAATAGCACCAGATTGGCCACGTCAGCACTGGTATCCTCTGCTGAGGAGTTTAATTCAGGAGCCTCCTTGGCCTTTGCCACAGCTTCCTCACTTGTTGTCCCAATCAAGCAGTCATTTGCTCAATGTCAGGGTGCAGTCCCTGCTTCTAACGGCCTGGCGTATTCTGTTTTAGAGCATGTGGGATCTCAACTTCCTCAACAAGTTTTGGATGTCATTTTGGAAGCCAGGCGGCCCAGCACTAGAAAAGTTTATGCTGATAAATGGAGGAGAATTTTTCTTTGGAGTACAACAAAGGGCTTTGATGTCTCGTTGCCTAATTTGAGTTTTACACTACAGTACCTTACTGAATTACTAGACAAGGGTTTGTCATTTTCCTCTGTGAAGGTTCATGCTGCAGCCATTTCTGCTCACTATGATTGTGACCCTCCTTTATTTTCTCACCCTTTGTTTAAGCAATTTCTTAGAGGGGCAAAAAATATAAGACCCCACGAGAGCTCCTACTCCTTCCTGGGATCTCAATTTTGTGTTGGAGAAGCTTACTTTGCCTCCTTTTGAACCTGCAGCTACGTCTGAATTGAAATTTTTGTCTTGGAAGACTGCTTTTTTGTTGGCCATTACTTCTGCTAGGAGGGTATCTGAATTGCAGGCTCTCATGGCAGTTGAACCCTTTCTGATATTCCATAAGGATAGAGTTTCTTTGCGTACTAACCCTACTTTTATGCCAAAAGTGATTTCTAATGTGGCCTTGAACCAGTCTATCCATTTGCCTACCTTTTATGCTGATCCCCAAAATAAGGGGGAAAAAGTCTTGCATTCTTTGGATATCCACAGGCAGTTACGTTACTATTTGAGCAGAACTAAGGAGTTCAGACAGACTCTTATTTGTTTCTTTTGCTTTGAGTTCACAAGGGAAAGCTGTTTCAAAGCAGACTATTTCAAAGTGGATTGGTCATTGTATTGCTTTTTGTTATTCTCATCATGGGAAGAATGTTCCTGCTGGGATCAGACCTCATTCCACTAGGGCTACTGCCACATCTACTGCTTTTTTGAGGGGTGTAGCTACTAAGGATATTTTGGAAGCAGCTACTTGGAGTTCTGTTCACACTTTTACTAAGCATTACCATCTCTCTCTTTATTCCAAGTCCAGGGCTGGGTTTGCCACTGCAGTCTTACAGGGCATGTTAGCAGCCCCTAATGCCTTTTAGTTTGCCAGCCTCCCTTTTTCCTTTGCTTTGGGATTCTACCCACAGGTTATGACTGCAGCAATGTGAGACGAAGAACATAGTACAGTTTTGTACCTACCATAAATATAGATGTTCGAGGATCCACATTGCTGCAGTCCTATTTTCCCTCCCTCCTTCCCCTCTATTGTTTGGGGTTGTTGTTGTTGTTGTTCCTTTGGGATAATTGTTATTTTCTCCCTGGTGGTTGTTGGACATTTTCTTTTTTGACTCTGGCCTTTCCTTTTTAAGGCCTTCTGACATCTGGGGCAAGAAAGACTGAGGATATGGCGTCGGTCATGCGCTTAAGTACTACTACGTACTGACGTCAGCTCCGGGCGACCATGACCAACGCCAGCCTAACTCTTTGGTATTCGGGCCGACCGAGGACAGCGGACTTACCCACAGGTTATGACTGCAGCAATGTGGATCCTCGAACATCTACATTTATGGTAGGTACAAAACTGTACTATGTATATATATATATATATATATATATATATATATATATATATATATATATATATATATATATATATATATATATATATATATATATATATAAAGTTTGGCTACCATTTTTTGGTGAAGAAAATGGTGTCGGCTGCTTCTTTTATACCCCTGGCGACCTGACGTCAGGGAAGGGGCAACAGCAGCCGACGCAGGAACCAAGACTTTGGAATTCAGGCCGGCTGAGGGCAACCTGCCAGCAGGATTACCCAAATGTAATGACTGCAACAGTGAATACACTCTAACATCTACATTTATGGTAAGTGTACACAATTGTACTATTCATACTCTCCCAGTGACTTTGGCAGCGCTTCTTTGGTTAGATACAAGTGCTTTGCATTCTAAACTGTAGTCGTGCGTGTATGTGTGGGCAGATCACAGGAAGAACTTTTCCCCTTAAAATAGGAGGATCCTTAGATACTGTTCTTCAATTACATGTTGCATTTTTTATGAAATTGATAGTTTCAGAAGGTAAACAGGTTTTTTGCGAGGTACATTTTGGCTTTATGCCTTACACTTTATTTAGCATGTGCTTTTACTTTCATTAAAGCAGTGCCCTTAGCTGGAGTTTACAGTTATGGTATACTCCTAGTTGCTCTTAGCCAAGTTTTTTTTCTAAGGGGAAAGTACACTTCCTAATCCATAGTTTAAAAGCATCTGCTTGCACAATAAATTCTTGGCTTTAATTAGGACTGGCTAGTACTGGAAGTCTTCTCAAGGTCTTGCTGAGCTTCTGAAATGCCTTTTCACAAGTCAATAATCTGGCCTTTTATTTCATGTGATGTCTGTATGAGGAATGTCAGTGGTACTAAAGTGAACATCAATCCTTATTGCTGCACTATTCCTCAGAATGCCTTTACCTGCTTTTTGGTAACCGGTTTATTCCACGCCCATTAGCTTCTGCCTTGGCTGAATTTTGCACCAGTCAACCAGTGATTAAGGTGGGATAATTCTGACATTCCTTCTTGCTTTAATAGTTAACCCTGTCTTTTTCAATATGCTCAACACTTCTGTCATATACTGAACATGGCCTTTCCAAGACTGGTTATAGATAGCAGTGTCCTGTATGTCAACAAGTGTATAGACTGTATCCCACCAGAATGCAGTGTACCAGCCTCTGGAAAGTTGACTGGGTGTTTTTCATTTCAAAGGATCTCTTGAGTTCCTAATATCCAAAATAGGTGATCAAACGTGACCTCTCCCTTATTATGAGCAGTGAGGATACTAGCCAGATCCAGTGTTTATTGTCATCTGATTCAGCTTGTGGGTCATCAGATCCCATCTCACCGCCTTATACCAGAGCACTGAATCAGAGTGCTCTGACTCTACTCCTACCCACAATTCCTTCCTCCTAGTTGATTTAC